>NC_033800.1:138364200-138401003 GCF_001876935.1 Asparagus officinalis | reverse complement strand
GAGAAGTAACGCCTTTTGGAGTCGTTTTCGTGAGGTGTCGAATAATTGGTCGAGTGGGCTCGTTGTTGTTTACGTCGAAAATTAATGTATTCATTGCGGTATTCATTACAACTTCGGTCGTTACAATGAAAACAAAAAGATAATCTTTTTATAAGATCTTTACACAATGAAAACAAAAGTTACAACTCTCGTCAAAACAAACGCAGAGATCGTTTATCGGTCTTCTGCTTGTGTGGGATCTTTGCCTGTGCCGGGGTTTATCCGTGGACCACCTTAGATCTGGATCCGGTTGATGAAAAATTCGGCAGAGCTTCGCCTTCGCCGAGGAAGTATTTGATTTGAAGCGCTGAAATCGACCAAGCGAAATCAGGGCTCTTCTCGAGATTAAGACCAAGCCTAATCTCAAGGGACGGACGGGAACGGGCGTCGGATCTCTCGAACTCTTCTTCTTTATGCCGAAGAACTCGCCAAGATCTGTCAACCCTCGCTGAAATTCGTGCTCCTTTGACTCCACAATCCGGCAGCACCTCCTCGTCTTGATAATCAATCGCCCCCCGAAAAATGGAGGCCCTAGGCTTGTATTTATAGGGCTTCAGAAGCGGTTATTTGGATGAGAACAAGTGATTTGGCTCTATCTTCAGTTGACAACAGCCTAACCACGTTTGGGGATGATCTCAAGCTAGTTAAGAACCTCTGGAACTGAAAAGATCTCGAGAAAACCGTTAAAACCGTCGAAATACACATCAGGGGGTCAAAACAGCGCGGCAGACTGGTCTGACCCGCGCTTGCGCGGGTCGGATCAGTCCGACCCGCGCTTGCGCGGGTCGGACCAATCCGACCCGCACTTGCGCGGGTCGGATCAACTTCGTTGTGGGATTGATTGTCGAACGTGCTTTATACGCGCGTGTTGATTGATGCACGCGTGTTGACCGACGCGCACGAACTGATTGACCCGCGCGTGTTGATTGACGCACGCGAGCTGATTGGTGCGCGCGAGCTGACTGTTGAGCGCGCAGGCTACTTGATTCGCCGTTTCGCTTCAGGCGCTTGTCGGCGTCGGATAATCCTCTTAGACTCGGATAATGACGTTCGTCGTCTTCTCTCAGTCTTGAGCTGTGTGCGAATACCTATAGGCATTTTTAGACGCCTACAGATACCCCCTCCAAAGTATTTCAGACTCTTTCTTTTATTGAGGAGTCTGGAATGCTTTGGATAAGATAGGCCATCTCCTCAATTTCGTAGAGTGACCTTGAACTATCTCAATTCTTAACTTCTTCAGTCTTCAATCTATTCATTGTTTTGTCGAATAGGTGAAGTTCTTCCGGCGCTGCGTTTATCGTCTGACCGTTGTCGAAATCTTGAACTGAGATTGGTGTGTAAGTTTCTGAACTTAGCTCGTGCCATTGAGTTGACTTTGAACTAATCCTCTCCGTCAGAAATTCATATCTGATTGTAACTGAAATCCTTGGAGTCATCTTTTGCCTTATTTTGGCGAAATTGCTGATGCGTTGACCGGCATCGATCTTTACTGTAACGCGTTGACCGGCGTTAACACAGTTTATACTCGTACGTTTGCTAGAGTCTATACAGTTTAAGCTCTTAAGGCATTGGAGCGTGACGGTCCCGAATTTTGGGCTGCATGACCAACTATTAAAGCTGATTCATCTGCACGTGTGGATCTTATCCTAAAGTTTGTTGGATGCTCAATGTCATTGCAGACCAACTAATGAAGCTGATAGACCGTCATTTGACTCGCATTTATAGAATTTTTTGGCAAATTCTCAACCATTAACGGCCGCTTTGGCATAAGCCTTTACCGACTACCGTTTTGAATCTGGGCTAGCATGCAGCATGTTTAAGTCCGTTCCGATGTAACGTTATGCCTAAATAGGAGTTAACTCTCTTTAGTGCTACGATATGAATACGTAGACTTCGTACTTTCTTCCTGTGACAAAGCACTAAACAGCCGACGTTGTATTCGACGTAGGACTTTAAGGTTTTTTGGCAAACCCTCAAGGCCTTCAACTGGATTTCAGGCTTGCCTTTACCGATTACCGTTTGAATCCGGGCTTGCATCGGAATTGTTTATAGGTCCGTTCCGCACGTGACGTTGTGCCTTAAAAGGAATGCAACTTCCCTTAGACTGATGCTACGATATTGAATACGTAGAAAACTTCGCCATTGCTTACGGGAAGTAGGATACCCGGCCAACGTGTATTAGACGGCTGACCTATCCTTTACTTTTAGGCTTCCGCCGACGCATTTAAAAGTCCCAGATTTGGAATTCTTTGGTGTTCTTCTTCAATCGGTTTTGAAAGGACTAAACCGGTAACGGCGATGTTAGGCGTTGACTTATCCCTACTTAGGGTTCGGTCGATAAAATTCCCCGCGCGTGTGAAGCACGGATTTTTGGCGTTATGGAATAACGACCTGCCACAACGTCGAATACAAGATAGAGACTAATTATGTACCTTATTCCAGGAACAAAGAAACTACCAGGCAACAGCGTATAAGCATTAGACTTCCACTGACTTATAGGAATTCGGAGATAATCCCCGCATTGTTAATCTTGGAATGATCTTACTTTCAATCCGGTAAAGACTAAAACCAGCGGCAACGCGAGTTTTAGGCCGTTGACTTATCCCTATCTTAGGCGTTCGGCATAAAATTCCCCAGCGCGTGTTGAAGCACGGATTTTGGCGTTATGAATAACGACCTGCCACAACGTCGAAATTATGTGGACTTTTGTCCTTTTCACGGCAAAAGACTAAACCGGCAACGCGAGTTAGGCGTTGACTTATCCCTACTTAGGGTTCGAGATAAAATTCCTCATGCATAAAAGGCATGGATTTTTGTTGCTACGAGGCTGAATACGTAGACTCGGTCGTTTTTATGGGAACGAGCCACCCAGCAACGCGGGTTAAGCGTTGACTTATCCCTACTTAGGCTTCGGGATAAAATGCTCCAGACTGGATTCTGGTGTCTTTTTCAATCGGTGAAAGACTAAATCGGCAACGCGTGTTAGGCGTAGGCTTATCTCTATTTAGGAGTTGAGATAAAATTCCCCGTGCACAAAGTGCACGGATTAGAAGTTGGGAATTGTGTCTTTTTTATGGTAAAGACAGACTGGAAAATGGAAGAGGAAGAATTTTATATTCTATCTCCCGGTACTGAAGAGGAAGAATTTTATATTCTATCTCCAGTTGGAAAGGAAACTCAAGGTGGGATCTCCACCCTCAGAATCCGAAAGGATGAAACTAAGAGTGGGATCTCCACTCCGAGAATCGGAAAGATTCAAACGACCCTAACTTTTATAGGATTGGTTGTTTGATCTAAGAAGAGTCCCTCATTTATTGAGGAGAAAGCCCAATTTCGACCCTAACTTTTATAGGTTTGGTGGAAAAAGGAAAAGATGGAAGTCTTTCGTTTATCGAAAAGGATAACTCAATCTTAGTCCTAACTATCTGCAGGTTTGACTAAGTGATGTTGGAGACAATCCTAACTTTTATAGGTTTGATTGCTCGAATGAAAGTGGACCTCTCGTTCATGAAAGGAATCGAGAGGAGAATCTGGTTGTGGCCCTAATTTTTATAGGTTTGACCAAGGAAACAGTGAAAGTGGGAGGTTTGAGATGATCTTACCTTTTACAGGCTTGATCGTTCAATTTGAAAGTGGACCTCTCGTTCATGGAAGGAATCGAGAGGGGACTTTGGTTGTGGTCCTAACTATAGGAAGGTTTGACCAGGTAGACAGTGAGAGTGAGAATACAAATCACAGTGGGGGTTTAGTGTTTATCACTTTGTTCGTAATGATCGGGTTATCTCTAAGAAAATTACATATAGCATTCTTCTGGGAACTTCCCATTACATGAATCATCCACCCCCAGCTTCTTTCTTAGAACTGGGTCTGACTTTGTACTCCGTTACATGTCCGGGTTATCCTTAAGAATATTAGCATAACATTCTCCAGGAACTTCCCATCAACGGTAGGAAACAGTTTAGACTCATATACCTATTGGAGTATCAGGGAGCAGTTTAACCTCATATACCGATTGGAGGATTAAGAAGCAGTTTATACTCTTATACTTGTCGGAGTGTTGAGAAGCAGTTTATACTCGTATACTCTTCGGAGTATTGAGAAGCAGTTTATACTCGTATACTCTTCGGAGTATTGAGAAGCAGTTTATACTCGTATACTCTTCGGAGTATTGAGAAGCAGTTTATACTCGTATACTCTTCGGAGTATTGCCGTTCTTATTTGGCTTATCCTAGCGTTATGACGCCGGCTTCAACCAAGGTTTGGATGCTATTCTTTAAAGTAAAGCAAGCCTTGGTGGGATGAAGGATCCTCCTGTGGTACGCGCAGTACTTCGGATCCG
This sequence comes from Asparagus officinalis, assembly GCF_001876935.1. Taxonomy (NCBI): domain Eukaryota; kingdom Viridiplantae; phylum Streptophyta; class Magnoliopsida; order Asparagales; family Asparagaceae; genus Asparagus; species Asparagus officinalis. The sequence continues at coordinate 138,396,625 of NC_033800.1, read as the reverse complement.
CAGTATTGTCAGCTTCCTCCTGATTCGCATTTTGGAAAATGTTGAAAGACCACTAAGGTTATATTGTGACAATAAATCTGCAGTAATGTATTCCAATAACAACAGGAGCTCAACTAAGTCAAAACATATTGACATTAAGTTCCTGGTTGTGAAAGAAAGGGTACAGAGTGGACAGATATCCATAGAGCACATTGGGACAAACTCCATGATAGCTGATCCTCTTACTAAGGGATTGCCACCTAAGGTCTTTCATGAGCATACTGCTCATATGGGTGTGGTATTATTTGAGGATATTATGTTTTAGTGGGAGTTTGTATTTGTGGTGCTTTATGTTTGTTTGTATTGTCTGATCAGAATAAAGTTTTCAGTTAAGACACTCTGTTACATTATGTTTGGTTTTGACCTCACTAAGGAGGACCAGTTGAAAATAGACATGTACTGATCACATTGCATGTAATTTTCATGCTGCACATCCATGATTGATCTATGTCGTTTGATTGTATTGGTATATGTGACCATTGATGGGTCGAGTCACGATAAATGTGACGAAGGCCGCTTTGATCCTATATTGATATAGTCAATGGACGAGATTGTTCGGAAATACCTTTTCAGTGATAGCAATTTTTGAGCTCATAAGGTTATACACAATTTAAGGAATCATATGGTGCCCAAGTGGGAGATTGTTGGATTTAATCTAATAAATCTATTTGTGGGCACATATGATTAATCAATGTGTATTGCTATCTTTCAGGATAACCCACTAAAGTGATCAATTAAGTTGGGTTAATTTGGTATTTAAATGATCATGGGGTCATATGTGCAGATACCAGGTTGTAATTGTAATTTATTGAGGGGCTAAATTACAAAAGTACAACATCTATAAATAAGGGGTTATGGTCCCTAACCTAGGGTTACATTCTCTAATTCTCTACACCCCCATCTAGCTAGAGAAATTCGGATTTAGAGAAACCCTAAGGTTAGAAGATCCAAAACCCATCTCAAGGTTCATCCATGGATTCAGGTATAAGCTTCCGCTCTTTTGATTTTGTTAATCTCTTTGAATTAATCATGGCTATATGGTTTTAGATCTCAAGTTTTATGATGTAGATCTAACAAGTGGTATCAGAGCCACCTTGATTAATTCTTAGGGATTTAAGTTTTATTGGGTTTTTGATCTTAAATCTCTGGTTAAAGATTCAATTTTTGGGTTCGGATGAACAGTAATGTTCTCGGATGAACAGTAACGAATTTTTTTTTCGGATGAACAGTAAAGTATTTTTTTCGGGTGAACAGTAACTTTTGGGAATTTTTTGGATTTTTCTTTGATTTTTCCTTCAATTTTTTCCAATTCTGGATCTGTTTTGAAAATAAAAATCAAAGGTTTTTTGGGTTTGTCGGCGGCGGTTTCAATTTGAAACCCTAAGGGTTCATGGCGAAAATTAAGGAGGTGGTTACCTCAAACGAACCTCGCGTTCGTTCAATTTTAACCGAGCTTCGCGCTCAACGAACCTCGCGTTCGTTCTAAGGTGAACCTCGCGTTCAACTCAGGTGAGCGTCAAGCTCAATTTTAACGAACCTCGCGTTCGTTCTAAGGTGAACCTCGCGTTCAACTCAGGTGAGCGTCAAGCTCAATTTTTTTAACGAACCTCGCGTTCGTTCTTCAGACGAACCTCGCGTTCGTACTTCAGACGAACCTCGCGTTCGTACTTCAGACGAACCTCGCGTTCGTACTTCAGACGAACCTCGCGTTCGTACTTCAGACGAACCTCGCGTTCGTACTTCAGACGAACCTCGCGTTCGTACTTCAGACGAACCTCGCGTTCGTACTTCAGACGAACCTCGCGTTCGTGCTTCAGTCGAGCCTCGCGTTCGAACTTCAGACGAACCTCGCGTTCGTACTTCAGACGAACCTCGCGTTCGTACTTCAGTCGAACCTCGCGTTCATTTTTTAAACGAACCTCGCGTTCGTTCCCAAGTTGAACCTCGCGTTCTTTTATCAAACGAACCTCGCGTTCGTTCATTTTCAGACGAACCTCGCGTTCGTGCTTAAGTGAGTCTCGTACTCAATACAGTCGAACCTCGCGTTCGAAGTTAAGGGAACTTCGTGTTCATTATGGTTAAGCCTCGGCTTTTCATGGGTCCACTTTGGTATACTTAATTTATTCAATTAAGTTATGGGCCCTAATTAAGCTGTGAGACCCCAATTAAGTTTTTGGAAATTCAGTTGATTTAAATTAAAACTTTTTAATTTAAATCTAATTTGGTTTTTAATCAATTATTTAATTCAAATATTATGACACTAAGGTATTAAGGTTGTCTCTCACTCCAATTGATTAATTGAAACAAGAAGTTGCCAAAGTAACCTCTCTTGTGTAGATTGTTCATGAGGAATGTGAGATGTTTGTGTGTATGCTTTCGTGTAAATATTTAATCGGCCCAAAGGAAGGTTAATATTTATTTAGACTGTATACACATCTGCGATGATAAGCGTGTGACAATTATAAGGTTTACATGTGAATAATGAATCGATCCAAAGATAGTTTCATTATTTGACATGAGTTATTGTCAATGTTTGATCATTGCAACAAGGTATCACTTACAAGTTAATATTACTGTCCAAAGACTTGATATTAATGTTGTGCCGGTATCTTGGATGGGGATTGTCATTATTTGAATTTTATTGATTATGGTTATTGATGTGAGCATTTTTGTTTTATTTCAGCTAATGCATCTGCTGCAACAATTTCTGCTAACATCAACTCAATTCCCATGCTAAATGGGACAAACTTCAAGGTTTGGAAAGAGAACATATTAATTGTTCTTGGCTGCATGGATCTTGACTATGCATTAAGAACTGAACAACCCCAACCTCTCAATGCGGATAGCACTCCTGATGCAAAGAAGGAGCATGAGAAGTGGGAGCGTTCAAATCGCATGAGTCTTATGATCATTAAGCGCGGCGTTCCGGAAGCCTTCAGGGGCATAGAATCCGAAGGGATTACTAAGGCTAAAGATTTCCTTGCCGAAATTGAGAAGCGTTTTGCGAAAAACGATAAGGTAGAAACAAGCACGCTTTTAGCTCGCTTGATTTCAATGAAGTATAAGGGCAAAGGAAATATCAGGGAGTACATTATGGAAATGTCTCATATTGCTTCAAAGCTTAAGGCACTTAAACTCGATCTTTGTGACGAGTTATTAGTGCATCTGGTTTTGTTGTCTCTTCCTGCACAGTTTAACCAATTTAAGGTCAGTTATAACTGTCAAAAGGAGAAATGGACTCTAAATGAGCTCATTTCATACTGTGTGCAAGAAGAAGACAGGTTGAAGCAAGATAAGACAGAAAGTGCTCATTTGGCCTATGCCTCTAAGGATAAGGGCAAGAAAAGGAAGAATGATAAGGAAGCTGCTAAGGGTCCAGTTGAGAAGAAACAACATAAGGATAATCAGGGTTGTTTCTTCTGTAAGAAGCCTGGACATGTAAAGAAGGACTGTACAAAATATCACGCCTGGCGTGATAATAAGGGTACGTTCCTTGCTTTGGTCTGTTCTGAGGTTAATTTAGCTTCAGTACCTAGAAACACTTGGTGGTTAGACTCTGGTGCTACTACTCACATAAGTGTTTCTATGCAGGGTTGCCTGAGCTACCGAAAGCCAAGTGATGTTGAAAGACACATCTTTGTGGGCGACGGACAATCGGTAGATGTGGAAGCAATTGGGCACTTTAGGTTGTTGTTAGGAACTGGTTATTATTTGGATTTAAAAGATACTTTTGTAGTACCGTCTTTTAGACGGAATTTGGTTTCTGTTTCTGTATTGGACAAATCAGGTTATTCTTGTTCATTTGGAAACAGTCAATTCAGTTTATCTTTTAATTCAAATGTTGTGGGAACCGGTTACTTGAGTATTTATGACAACCTATATTTGCTTGATACAATTGCTTCTTACAATGAATCCTTGCATGTGGAATCACGTGGTACTAAGCGTAAATTAAATAAGGAAAATTCGGCGACATTATGGCATAAGCGCTTAGGTCATATCTCAAAAGGTAGAGTTGAGCGTCTTGTGTCTGATGGCATTTTGGATTCCCTTGATTTTTCGGACTTCGACGTATGTGTTGAATGTATCAAGGGAAAACAGACCAAAGTGAAGAGATTAGGTGCCAACAGATCTTCGGATGTCTTAGAATTGATACATACGGATATTTGTGGGCCATTCCCTACGGAATCCTGGAATGGTCAACAATATTTTATATCATTCATAGACGATTACTCACGTTATGGGCACCTATATCTTATTCATGAAAAATCTGAGTCTCTGGACATGTTCAAAGCCTATAAAGCTGAAGTTGAGAATCAACTCAACAGAAGAATTAAAACCGTCAGATCTGATCGTGGTGGTGAGTACTACGGTAGATATGATGGTTCAGGTGAACAACGTCCAGGACCATTTGCTAGATACCTAGAGGAATGCGGTATCGTCCCACAGTACACTATGCCGGGTTCACCTAGCATGAATGGTGTAGCTGAAAGACGAAACAGGACTCTTAAGGATATGGTAAGAAGTATGATTGCTCATTCTTCTTTACCAGAGTCACTCTGGGGAGAAGCACTTAAGACAGCAGCTTACATTCTGAATAGAGTACCAAGTAAAGCAGTTGCTAAAACACCTTATGAGCTTTGGACTGGTCGAAAGCCCAGTTTAAAGCATTTACATATTTGGGGATGTCCAGCTGAGGCAAGGCCTTATAGGCCAAATGAAAAGAAATTGGACTCCAAAACAGTTAGCAGCTACTTTATTGGGTACCCTGATCGCTCTAGGGGCTATAAGTTTTATGATCCCACTATAAGGAATATTTTTGAGACGGGAACAGCAACATTCTTTGAGGATGTTGAGTTTGGGGGGAGAAATAAGGTTAGAGACATTAGTTTTGAGGAGGAATTGGCTTCAGATCCAATCCATACAGTTACTTTTGACAATATTCAGGTTCCTATACCTGTTGTTGCTCAAGAAGTAAATCCGGAACCTCAAGATGATAATGTTGAACAACTCCCTGTTCCAGAAGAACAAACTCAACAACCTCAAGAACCAGTGCCATTAAGGAGATCCACGAGAGAAAGGAGAAATGCTATTCCGGATGATTATATTGTATTTCTCCAAGAACATGAGGAAAGTAGTGGAATGTTAGAAGATGATCCAATCAACTTCTCTCAGGCCATGAAAAGTTCTAACTCTCAACAGTGGATTGATGCCATGAATGAAGAGTATAAGTCTATGCAAGACAATAAGGTTTGGGAACTTGTCCCATTGCCAGAAGGTGCAAAACCAATTGGTTGTAAATGGATTTTTAAAACCAAGCGGGATGCAAATGGTAATGTGGAGAGGTATAAGGCACGTCTTGTGGCTAAAGGCTATACTCAAAAGGAAGGCATTGATTATACAGAGACTTTCTCTCCGGTTTCATCGAAAGACTCTTTCAGAATAATCATGGCACTTGTTGCTCATTATGATCTTGAGTTACATCAGATGGATGTTAAGACTGCATTTCTCAATGGAGACATTGATGAGATGATCTATATGGTGCAACCAGAAAACTTTGTGTCGGGAGACCCAAAGAATATGGTCTGCAAATTAAGGAAATCCATCTATGGACTCAAGCAAGCTCCTCGTCAATGGTATCATAAGTTTCAACAAATAGTTATCTCGTTCGGTTTTGAGATGAACATTGTTGATGACTGTGTATATCACAAGTTCAGTGGGAGTAAGTATATTTTTCTGGTTCTGTATGTGGATGACATCTTGCTTGCCACTAATGATATAGGCATGTTGCACGAAACCAAGAGATTTCTATCAAAGAATTTTGAGATGAAAGATCTTGGGGACGCCTCTTTTATATTAGGGATCCAGATACATCGAGATCGCTCTCGGGGTATTCTTGGATTATCACAAAAGAGCTATATCGATAAGGTACTTAAAAGGTTTGGCATGCAAGATTGCAGACCAGGTGACACCCCTGTTGCTAAAGGAGACAAGTTTAGTCTCAATCAGTGCCCTAAAGGTAACCTTGAAATTCAGGAAATGCAGAAGATTCCTTATGCTTCGGCTGTAGGAAGTCTAATGTATGCTCAGGTATGTACGCGTCCGGATATTGCGTACATTGTTGGGATGTTAGGCAGATACTTAAGCAACCCTGGTATGGATCATTGGATAGCAGTCAAAAGGGTTATGAGGTATCTTCAGAAAACAAAAGATTACATGCTCACATACAGAAAATCAGAGAAATTAGAGGTCATTGGGTATTCGGACTCTGATTTTGCTGGATGCCAAGATAGCAGGAAGTCTACATCAGGCTACATTTATATGTTAGCAGGAGGAGCTATATCATGGAAAAGTGTCAAACAAACACTAGTAGCTTCCTCCACTATGGCAGCAGAATTTGTAGCTTGCTATGAGGCATCCAATCAGGGAATATGGCTGGGGAAATTTGTCACGGGGCTGCGCATTTTTGGAAAAAGGTTATATTGTGACAATAAATCTGCAGTAATGTATTCCAATAACAACAGGAGCTCAACTAAGTCAAAACATATTGACATTAAGTTCCTGGTTGTGAAAGAAAGGGTACAGAGTGGACAGATATCCATAGAGCACATTGGGACAAACTCCATGATAGCTGATCCTCTTACTAAGGGATTGCCACCTAAGGTCTTTCATGAGCATACTGCTCATATGGGTGTGGTATTATTTGAGGATGTTATGTTTTAGTGGAAGTTTGTAAGTGTGGTGCTTTATGTTTGGTTGTATTGTCTGGTCAGAATAAAGTTTTCAGTTAAGTCACTCTGTTACATTATGTTTGGTTTTGACCTCACTAAGGAGGACCAGTTGAAAATAGACATGTACTGATCACATTGCATGTAATTTTCATGCTGCACATCCATGATTGATCTATGTCATTTGATTGTATTAGTATATGTGACCATTGATGGGTCGAGTCACGATAAATGTGACGAAGGCCGCTTTGATCCTATATTGATATAGTCAATGGACGAGATTGTTCGGAAATACCTTTTCAGTGATAGCAATTTTTGAGCTCATAAGGTTATACACAATTTAAGGAATCATATGGTGCCCAAGTGGGAGATTGTTGGATTTAATCTAATAAATCTATTTGTGGGCACATATGATTAATCAATGTGTATTGCTATCTTTCAGGATAACCCACTAAAGTGATCAATTAAGTTGGGTTAATGGGTATTTAAATATAATCATGGGGTTATATGTGCAGATACCAGGTTGTAATTGTGATTTATTGAGGGGCTAAATTACAAAAGTACAACATCTATAAATAAGGGGTTATGGTCCCTAATCTAGGGTTACTACATTCTCTAATTCTCTTCACCCCCATCTAAGAGAGAAATTCGGCTAAAGAGAAAACCCTAAGGTTAGAAGATCCAAAACCCAAAATCAAGATCAAGCAATAGATTCAGGTATAAGCTTCCGCTCTTTTTAGATTTTTGTTAATCTCTTTGAATTAATCATGGCTATATGGTTTTAGATCTCAAGTTTTATGATGTAGATCTAACAAAAATTGCATAATTAATTCATACAATGAACACAAATACTCATGTGCACCTTACACCGTTTTGAAATCCTCATGAGGGTTAATATTTGGAGCTTTGCTACAGGGGACAAGTGAGGTGTCCCCCTCCTATTGGATAATGTGTTAGTCATCATTAATGATGGTCAACTCATTATCCAATAGGAGGGGGACACATCATTTGTCCTCCCTGTTGGTCCTATATTTTGGGTCATTGAAGAATTTTTCTAATATTTAACGTACATTTTGATATTATAAGAGGCTACAACGACATTTGATATTCTACACAGATTATCCTCTAGCGTTCTATTGGTTGGAGCCGCTAAAAATGAAGCAACCAAGATCTTGAGCATTTGATATTGAAAATTCATCAAATGGTATTATTTATAGCACGGGAGCAGAGCATCTCTTTTCCAAATAAGTACATATATTAGATCTGATCTCTATTCCAAATGAGTGTAAACTAAAACATCAACATGCGTGTAGATCTTCATCTAATGGCGGTCTAAAATATGATTTATTAGGCTTGCAAATTAATGCATCGCGTACACCAAGCTTAACAGCACAAAACATTTAAATTCAGCTTGCTAACTCAAAGGTTTATTATTTTCGTGTGATTTCATGCAATTTTTTTTTTCTTTTCAAGCTTTAATTCTAGTTCGTCTAATTTCCCTCTCATCAAAACTTGTCCAATAAACACAAATTAAAAGGGCAATTCTACCCTATTTCCAATTCGTTCCCACAAAAAATTTAAAAAAAAAAGAAAAAGAAAAACAATTAGATATTGTTTAGTGCTATTAAACGGGAGAGAAACATAAATCGTCCCTGTTTCAATCTGAAATTGGTATTTCCTCTGTTCTCATTCTGCTTCAGCATTTTTTTTATTTTTTTTGGTCCGTTGACTCATTTTGATGCATCACACACATTATATCTAAATGAGGTCCATCGTGTTGCGAATTCTTTGTTTATAATTTTTTTTTAAAACTACTCTTAGTTTCAGCTGCGGGAATAATAACCTTCAAACAATTGGTCATATGTAATTTATTTAAACAAATTATTTTCCATTTTTCAAACTCTTCAATAAGGCAAGATTGCTCTTTTAGAATACTTCTCAGTTTTCATTGCTGAGTTTGATTTTTTTTTTAATGTTGATTATTATATCGGTACATTTATTATCTATTTTTATGCCTCTCCTGCATATGAAGTATAAAATAAACAATATTTTAATACTGTCATTGAGGGTAATATGGTTAGAAATAAAAAAAAAATTAATAGTTGACTTTTAAAGCTCTAGTAAAGAAACCAAATTGACCTTTTAAGCCAAAAAAGAAAAATGTCTAATAACAAAATTTTCTAAAAACAATATTTCAGAAAAAGAAAATTTATTTATTTAGATTTATTTTCGCAAAGAACATGGCCAAATAAATTTTCTCAGAAAAGCAGAGAACAAGTCACGACAAATTAGAACAACGAATAAAGCTAACCTAATAAATGCAAAGACCTAAATTCCAACTTCCAAGTACCAATTTACGTCCCATCATCAATTCCCATTTCTGGCAAAAGAAAAAAAAAGGGCAAAAAAAGAAAAGAAATCAAGAACAAGTCCAATCCATCACTCTGTTTTACCCAAAATTTGCGTACGTTGTCAAAGATCTCCATCGTAACATTTAAATTCTTTCTCAACGAAGACTCAAAAAAACACCGCTTAAAAATTTGTCCATTAATTCCATCTCTTTAAATTTAATTAATTACTTTTACAGGTATCTTCCCTCTGCGATGGACTCCTCCAAAACCCCGTCTCGTAAAAAACTCGTTCCACATCTCCTCCTCCATCGCCGCCACCTCCGCGACGGCGCCGTCGCCGCCCGGAATCCCCCACTCCTCCCTCATCTCAGGCTCTCTCCGTCGTCAAGATCGAAGCTCGACCAGATCGGCGTCGCCTTCCACCGCCGCCTTCTTCCTCATCGCGATGATCCGCCGCCTCCGCCTCCTTCATGTGCTCTCCGGCAGATTGCCGCCGGCAGCTTCACACCGAGTAGCATGAAGAGGTTGATGACGCCGCAGGGACGCAGCAGCAGATGCGCGCGCACTCTGCCGCGGTGCCCCCGACGATCTCTCCGACTCGCGTGCTGGATCGCGTCGAGTCGCTTAGGTTACGGCGCCGGCGGTAGTGGGCGATCGAGACGGTGCTGCTCGTCGATCTTGAGACCGCCGTCGACGGCGATGCGGAGAGCCTCATTGATTTAACGGTGAGGGTCAGAGCCTCATTATATTTCTTGGTTTTTTTATTGGAGGACAGACAGCGGCGTTAGGGCTTGGGGAGGGGTTAACGGCGTTATGGTTTGGGGAGGGGTTAACGGAGTTAGGACTTAGGCAATCGGAGAAGGGGGTGTTTTTTTATAGGGGCAAATAGTTCGAGGGGTTTTCGGCGAATTGTTTGGCGGAGAAAATGGCGGAATTTTAACGGATGTTAGAGGAATGGGAAGAGTTTTTGAGAGAGAAAGTTGGAGTGAGATTATTTATAGAGGGAGACGAGGGGATAATGATAATATCTATTTTAAGAAAATTAAAAAAAGAGGAATTATCTTATTGGTAACTGTTACGTTTTAAATTTTATATACATTATATACAGAGTAAACAGCTGGGATATGTTATGCATTGATGAGGATGTTACTTAAAAGGGCGGTTTAGTTTGGAGTTTTTTTGCATATAATTTAAAGAGATGAATTTGTAAGTAGAGCTTTGCTACAGGGACCCAAAATATGGAACTAATAAAAGGGACAAGTGAGGTGTCCCCCTTCTATTGGATAATGAGTTGGTCATCATTAATGATGGCCAACTCATTATCCAATAGGAGGGGGACACCTCACTTGTCCCCCTATTGGTCTCATATTTTGGGTCCTTAAAGAATTTTTCTTGTAGAGCAACATAATTCATGTAATAACTCCACAACCTTTGGTTAAGACATGAAGATAATATATACTTTTAATGCTGATCGAGTTTTTCTAGGCATGCTTAAACATGATGGATTTGGATCCTCTCAACTACAAAAAAGTAGTGGAGAAACCACTACTTTTAATCTCAAGCGTTGATTATTTAGTAGGCGGTTATGATACAATCTAAATCTAATACTTACCATACCCACGTGTATTGTACTCATTCCTAATTTGCACTAAAAGAAAAATCATAATCATCAACTAGATAATCAATGGCTGTGATTATGTAGTGGTCCCTCCACTATTTATTTTGTAGTGGAGAGGATCCGAATCCAAACATGATATGAAAGAAAACAATGTTTAGAAAGACGATGCCTTAATTGGAATAAAGCGATATTTTTTTATGCAAATAATTAGCTTTACATATTTTCATGGTGTTTTGAGATTTTTGTTGTTGTTGTTGAAGGCATGAAAATTAATTTAGACCTAGTAGTTAATAAAAAGTGTTATTTTGTTCACAAGATGATATCTGATTCCGTTTATCCATCGTAGTAATGATGCACTAAAAACATGCTGCCCATCTTCGCTTCAGTTTTTTAGTACATAATAATGGAAGTGTTTGAAAACGCTCAATAGAGTATAAATAGAATGGAACTTCGACTTTTGAAAAAAAAAATCTTATTAAATTTAGGGGAATTGAATGTTTTTGAGAAGAAAGAAAATGGTGAGATGTGAATGACTTATCTTTTAATCAAAGCAACTTATAAACTTGCTAATACACATCTAATCATTTAATAGAAACACAAACAAGCTGGCTAAATTACCAAATTGGTATTAAAAGAAGTATCTCATGGCCAACAATGTATTAAAATTATCTCCGGTGACAATAATGTATTTAAACTTGCACGAGGAGATAAATACGCTCAAAATTTAATTTTCCGGTCATTTTTCTGGCAACCATTTAGGTAATCTGCCACATGTATTTAGGTGGCATGTTTATGATGACTTGATAAATGTATTTAGCTTCATTCAACCCATTGGAATGAGTGATTTTCAAACTAGAGAAAAAAAAAAGAGATTTTTTTATTATTCAGGACTACTTCTTAGTCCTTCAAGTTAGTGGTTCTTTATTGCTTGAGCTCAAAGATTCTATGTTCTCAAGCAATGGAGAACCCTAATTTGATAGAAGGAGAAGAAGCTCCCAAAGAAAAAAAAAACTCCACTTTGCTTTTATACTAATTTAAAAATATACCCCTCTAATAGTATGAATTAGGCTAACTACAGTTGTCATGTTATCATAAACATGTCATATAAGCAACATGTAACAGATTATATGAGTGATCATCATAAAAGTTAGTTAGAGAATTCATTGTTTAAGTGTCTTATTGTTCCCGGAGATAATTTTCATACTAATCTAGTCATTGGATACTACTTTTAATATCAATTTATTAATTTAGCACAAACAAGCTAGCTTTTAAGTTTCATCTGATAAAATTAGAATTCCATAATTTATAAAAAAAAAATATTACTTCATAAGCTCATCTAAATAACTCAAAATTAACCAAGTCAAACACCATCTGCGTTGTGCAGGGCACGTAGATCCTCACTCAGGTTACATATCTTATAAATAAAACAATGACGAGATGTAGGAAGGATAAATTTTCAAAACCAACCCTTTTCATGATTTAATTGCAAAAAACGACATGTTTCTGTTTTATTTAGAGAAACCGACCTGGTTTCAGCACTGTCGCTGAAACCAGGTCGGTTTTTGAAAAAAACTTTACGAAACTTCACGGGAGTTGAACTTCCGTGAAGTTTTTTCTCATAACAAAACTTCACGGGAGTTGAACTCCCGTGAACTCCCGTGAAGTTTGGAAATTTTTTTTTCAAAAACCGACCCAGTTTCAACCAACTGAGTCGGTTTTTATAAATAAAATAGAAACGAGTCGTTTTTTGCAATTAAATCATGAAATGGGTCGGTTTTAAAAATTTGTCCGATGTAGGAATCTAAACAATGATATCGATAGATATGATCTAAAAACAAATAAATATAATACAAAACATTGGACATTCTTGTTCCAAAACTAGCCACCCTGTTATTGAGTAGTTTTATAGAAAAATTTATAGAAAAATGGCTGATAGTGGCCGTTTTGTAAATAAAACTTTTCTGACTATGTTTGGTTCAAAAAAAAATTTACAGAAAAGTTTTTTATAAAGTACAAAAAATACCTCATTTTATAGAAATCAATTTCTGCTCAAAATGAGCGAAAATCACCCAGAAATCTAACGCATATATTAAAAAATAATTAAGTACACCAGTATCTTTTCCATGTGATTTCTTATGGTCATTGTTAGTAAGTTATTTTCTATAAAGTGACATCCAACCAAACAAAAGAAAAAGAAAAAAAAATTCTATAAAGTTAGAAACTTTTTCATACTTTGAACCAAACAAAGAAATAGCAAAAAATAAAAAATATAATACTCTTTTAAGTTTTATCAATTAATACTACAAATTTTATAGAAATACAAAGAAATTAAATTTTGAGTACTTTTTTCTTCTTCTCTTTTTTATATAGAAATTGAAGGAGCCCCTTAGTCTCGGTCAGTAGGCCCAGGGCCCACAGATTTAGAGCTTGTGGGACCCTGGCTTATTACTAGCACACGTGTTTCCCGACACATCTCGTCCTGCACGTGCTGGGGCTTGTTTGAATTGTATCGTCGTCATGTACCCCGATATCCCTGTACTGGAGCACGATGGCCCACAAAAGTGGTTATTTTAGTATGGTGTTTGACTGAAAATGGGGGTTAATGTGAAACTTTGTTTCTCGTAATTTTCAGGGGCCCGGTTTACTGTAGCAGTAAGAGGGGGGAATGTGGTTGAGATTGTTGTAGGTGGTGTGTCTCTAACATTATTTCGTAATTTTAGTAGCGCGAAGGCATTTCCACTTCCTTTAGCTGCAAAAATAAATTATTATTGAGAATAAAAAATTATAAAATGTTATAACACTCATTTTTCTATTTATTTAAAATGGAGTCGTTGTATGTTTGGTGATTTGCGAAATTTCAAGGGCACTTGTGAAAAAAATTTCAGAGCAATTTGTGAAAATTTACATGGGGTTGTCAATCCCATCTATCTAATGAAGAACAATTAAGATTAGCTAATTACACCAGATTGGTAATCACGTGTATATCGAAAATCCTTTTTTTAATCTGTAGAACTCTCAAGACACATTTGTTGTAAAGGATGAAAGTTAGTATGTTTTTATAAATAAATTTTAAGTGGATTTGATTTTTGTAAATAAATATTTTAAAATTGGTTTATCTAAAAATTGTCCCACATTTTTATTCAATACATGTATCAAAATTATAGCGCTTTGCCTTGGACCTACAGGTTTTGCGCTTCATGGATGCTTCTCTTAAAAATATAATAATAACAAGTATTCTGGTGCATGTCACGCATGCTGAAAATAGAATCTACACTGATATTGAAGTCAAACTGTCAAGAAAAAAAAGACTTTATTATCTTTTAGATTTTTTTTAAAGTTTGATATGATTTTTGTTAATTTTTCAAGTGCTAAAGCATTTTTGCTGATCCTTTCAAGTATGAGGGCATTTCTTTATATACAAAAGTTTGAGATAATTTTCATTAATTTTTCCAAATGCAAGGGCATTTTTGCTAATCTTTTCAAGTATGATGGCATTTTCTTTATATATAATGATTTTTTTGAAACTCTAAAAAATGAAACTAATGTTGGAAAAAAAATTAAGCCCAATCTAGAGTTGATGAGCTTTAAATAGGGGTTAGAAACCGAATTTAAGGTGAGAACATCTCTCTAACAACTAATGCAAATTATAAGGGGAATACTTTTAATTAATAGTATGGATACTATCATCAACTTCTATCATTAGAATAAATAGGTGTATTATTAAAAAAAACTTAAAATCCAACCTTTTTCTTGTATATGTTACTAAAGTAAACAAATTCTTTCATGTCTTTTTTTTCACTTCAAGCGGGGAAAAATAATTGATCTAGTCCACAACATTAGCACTAATAAATACGTGAATATTCCTATGAGTATATACATTTTGCCAAAGAGAAGTTGTTGCTATGCAAGAAAGCCAATACGATATAGGTTGCAGCTGGTTAGCTTATGAAATAATCATGCAAAAGATCTTGTTACAAAAAGAAATATTTAAGCTGATAAAAAATAGTTGAGCCATCCAGTAGTTGTAGCCTACACAAACAACAGATGCGCCACTAGCGTGAACTATTACTTATTTATTGTTTTGTGCTATTGAAACTCACAAAGCTTGACAACTCACAAAGCTCCCCTTAAAATCAAGATCGTCGTTCAAAATCAACTTTGAATTTTTTTTTCTCTCCCCTATTTCCATTCTCCCATCTTCCTAGCCTATTTTAACCACCACCACCCCCCTCCCCCCCTCCGTTTTTATTATTAAAGTAATAAATATGAAAAATACATGTTATTGCATGATTTGACAAATAATATAAGTATTTTTCTTAATTTAACAAAAAAAAGTGCTGAAAACCAATAAATTCTCTTCCATGTAAGTATAAAACAAACTTGACCACACAAATTACTACAAAATACGTGGAAACATCATCAGATTAATATATAAGGAGAATAAATACCTCTGGGAAACTTAACAACAGAGGCTAATTCGATGATAAAACTAGCATGAAGGGTAAATTCTTCGCGAAATCATGGAGATGTTCAGGGGGGTTTGGGTCTAAAATGGGCCAGCCCATTGAAAGACTAGCTTAGATAATGGGCCATATCTGAATGAAGCGTTTCCATCTTGCATTAACTGGTTTGTTTTAAATTTTGATTAGATTTATTTGCTAGTTTAACTTGTTGATTTTAATTTATATGAGATTCGTACCTTTTAATTGGGGGTTAGTTTTCATTTAAATTAGATTTGTTCTTTTTTATTGCTTTGTTTTTATTTAGATTAGATATACGACAAATTTTCCCACCACAATAAGTCAGTGATATTTGCACGGACTTAAGTAATTATTAACAGGAAAGATTTATTCTCATGAGATTTTGAAAAGGTAATAGATACTTATTTATTTACTTAACAAATATAAACCTACCCATAATTATTAGATGCCAAAAGAAGATGATCTCCTCGATTTATATGAGGCCTCTTTTCACATAAAATAATGAAGGCCTTCGTTTGTTTCTTGGTTGCATTCCTCCTCAATCTATTCTCAATGGATGCCACCCTTGAAGAAACATGCAAGAAGATAGGTAAACTGGAAAATGGTATTGACTTCAACTTTTGTACAACAGCTCTTAGGCCCGTTTGGTATGCGGGAATGTGGTGGAATGGAATGCCATTCTCACTTCTCATTCCCTCATACCAAACAAAACTTGTTTTTAGATGTTGGAATGACCATTCCCATGGAATGGGCATTCCCACTTTTTGTGGGAATGAGCATTCCAAGTGAGAAGATAGGGAATGATCATTCTCATTCAATGGGAGAATCAAATTAGTTAGGGTTTTTTTTCAATTATACTCCTATTAATAATAAGAATCAATTTAAAAATCATGGCTTTTGACCACGTATTCTCATTTTCTCTCAGCTACTAATTATATTCGAACAATAGGAATTTTTTGCGGGGTAGGGATTAAAACTAGTGGTACATATTTTAGTAGCATATTAAAACTAGCGGTACATATTTCATTAGCCTATTATATCACAATTGCTCAACATAGGAGCAACACAATTTAATATAAAAAACAGATACAACTGAAACTATATATTATTTGCCGATTGAAATTCTTTCATGTTAATATTTTTTTCGTCAATCAAAATTTTTTGTTTATTCACTAATGTTTAAAGTCTGTTATTTTCACCAGCATATTATATTCTTTTTGAATTTTTGTTATTGTTTTCCCACCATAGAGAACTATATGTACCCATTGCGTACATGTTTGATTGTGGTTCATGCACAATAATAAATCTAACTTTTGATTGAAAAATATTTGACCCAATATTTATGAAAAGAGGAAACTCTCGCTGAGAAATTGGTCAAAATATTAAAATTATCAAAACCATATCATGTCTAGACTATATATAAAGGTATAAGGGCATTATTATAACACATACCGAGATTAATATAACATATGTAGAACTAGTGAGAATTGTTTAAAAAAATATAAACAAAACATACACCTGATCGATAACATGCGCATTAGTATAACACATACCTAGATTAATATAACATATGCACAAATAATTTTTTTTAGTTATTATCATTAATGTTTATTTTCATCTTATTAAAAATTTATGTTGTTATAAGGGAATTATTAGAAAATAGGATTCCATTCTCACTTGTGAACTAGTGATACCAAATATGGGAATGAGAATTAGATTTTCATTCTAGCTTCATTCTACAAACGCACCCAAACAAGAGAATGAGAATGACCATTCCATTCTCACATACATTCCATTCTATTCTCACTTGACTTCATTCCCACGTACCAAACGAGGCGTTAGGGCCGTTCCAGGAAGCGATAAAGCAGACACTGTAGGTATATTAATTTTTAGGGGTTTTTGTTTTTCGGCTCATTTGTTTACTCAACTTTATCTTTAAACCCAAGCATTTCTAGTTGTATCTTTAAGCCCAATTTATTTTTTGTATTTGTCTTTAAACCCAATCTCTAAAATACAATACTTTCAGCACTTGTATTTATACAGAATTAAGGTAAAAATCCCAAAATATCCATTTCATTGCCAAATATAAATCAGTTTCTCTCTCATCATTTTTCCCTTTCTCTCTCAGCCCAAAATTAAAAAAGTGACCACGAACTGCCGCCGTGTAGCCCATTGTCCACCGCTGCCGTGTCGCCCGTCGCCCACCGCCGTCGTGTCGATCACGAACTTCTGTCAATCACGAACTGTCGTCGTCGACCACCAACTGCTGTCGTCTGTCCCAGTCATCGTCGCCGCCGAAATAGATCTCGCCCATCCCAATCGTCGCTAGCCGCCATCGACCTCGTCGTTGCCATCGGCCTCGTCGTTGCCATCGGCCTCATAGTGCCGTTGACCTCGTCGTTGTTTCGACGCTCGTCCCAATCATCAATCGCTGCTCCTTCACAGAAATCAATTGGTAAAAGATTTGACTATGAAATTGATGATTATAAGGGCAATAAATAAGTATTTGGGCCAGTTATGAATACAATGATTATCCGAATAGGGAATACTTCAATTGATGAGAATTATTTGACACCCTCAATTGCATTTTTTTGCCTCATATCGAAAATAACAACAAATACTCAAAACCTCCATTTTGTTTTTAGTCTTTGAAATTTGTTTTAATAAAGGAATTATGTATAATATTGATAGACAACTAAAGTTGCCTTATGTTTTATGGTTGTAAAAAATTCTATCTCATGGCTTTATTGCGAATTCCATCCAACGTTGCGAATTTTATCTCATAAGTGTAATGTTCATTGAATCGTTTATATTCAGTCTATTGTTCTTTTGATCTGCTTATATTTTGATTTCAGGATATCAACGTGATCCTCAAGACCAATTCCCTGGATGCTATATGTCAAATGTGATATTCAATATTTTTGTTTGTATAAATATATGTTTGGAAATTGATTTGTAAAGTATTGTCTCAGTATGAAACGTGTAGGACTGCTATTGGAATTGGTTATGTAAAGTATTGTCTTAGTGTTGATGCATCCAGTTTCTTCTCCCTCGATGGAGCACTCATTTATTTTGTTTTGTATAAATATATGTTTGGATGATGCATCCAGTTTCTTCTCCCTCGATGGAGCACTCATTTATTTTGTTTTGTATAAATATATGTTTGGAAATATATTTTAATTCCAAGGTTTTTGTCTTGTAAGCTGAAATTTCAAAGGTTTGTAAGCTATATTTCAGGTTATATCATGAATCCTATAAGTATATGACGTTATCCTGTAACTATAACGCGTTATCCTGTAAGTATAACACGTATCCTGTAAGTATAGCACGTTATCCAGTAAGTATAGCATGTTGACCAAAAGTATAACACATTATCCAGTAAGTATAGCACGTTATCCAGTAAGTATAGCACATTATTCTATAAGTATAGCACGTTATACTGTAAGTATAGCATGTTATCCTGTAAGTATATTACGTTATCCAGTATGTATAATACGTTATCCTATAAGTATAGCACGTTATCCAGTAAGTATAGCACGTTATCATATAAATATAACACGTTATCCAGTAAGTATAGCACGTTATCCAGTAAGTATAGCACGTTGACCAAAAGTATAGCATGTTATCCTGTAAGTATAACACGTTATCCAGTATGTATAGCGCGTTATTCTGTAAGTATAGCATGTGATCCTGTAAGTATAACACGTTATTTAGTAAATATAGCACGTTATCATGTAAGTATAACATGAATTTATAAAAATTATTAAAATTTGTTACTTTTGATAAAATGTTAGTTAAATGAGGTTTTGTAATTAACCACCAATTAATTTCACATTATTATTTCACATTAGTTATTTCACATGATTATTTCACACTAATTTCTCATTATTATTCATGAATTCATAAAAATTAGTTAAATTTGTTATAATTGATGAAATTTTAGTTAAATTTGATTTTAGTATAGAATGATAACCTGTAAGTATAGCATGAAATACATTACCTGTAAGTATAGCATGAAATACATTACTTGTAAGTATAGCATGCTATCCTATAAGTATAGCACGAAACCTTGTAAGTATAGCACGTTATTCTGTAAGTATAGCATGAAACCCTATAAGTATAGCCCGAAACTCTGTAAGTATAACACGTTATCTTATAAGTATAGCACGTAAATGATCATATATTAAGGCAAGCTCCAGGATTTTCAAAATGTTACAAATCTCAGAACAAAAACAAAAAGATACATATTAACAAAAGAAAAAGTTCTGTCGCCTTGTAAATGATACATATTAGCAAAACGAAAAAGATCTGTGGCCTCGTAATTTTCTTATTCTAATTGGAAAAAACACTCCAAATAGTATAATAATAAAACAAATATAACAAGAAACACAATCGGTCGCTCGCAATAAGAGGAATATCTGCGACAACAGCTTCATTAATAAATAAAAAGGCAGCTAATATCTAATCAGAGCTCCTGCTAGCGGACTTGACAGACTCCCAGACACTGACGATGTAAGGTCAAGCCCTGCGAGCTAGTAGCGGTGACGATCGCGCCGGAAGCGACACCGATGGTGACTGACTGGGCCCATGCTTGAGTCCGAGCTTCGTGTCGAGGGCGGCGGAAAGACGGCACAGTCGACGGCGATAGCGACAACGGCGGCGACATAAACAGCGACGACAGCGGGCGACAACAACGACAACGGTCACGAGAAGGGGGGTTTTCGTTTTTTTTAAATTAGGGCAGAGTTTAAAAGAGGGAAGAAGAGGAGAGAGAGAGAGGGAGACTGATTTAAGTTGGGTGTTGAAAGGGGTATTTTGGGGTTTTTGTTATGCTTGTGTATAAGTACAAAAGTTGTATATACTGTATTTTGAAATTGGGTTTAAAGGCAAAGACAAAAAGACAATTGAGTATAAGAATATAAAAAATAGTGATTGTATTTATAGGTAAAGATGAGTAAACAAATGGGTCTAAAAATAAAAACCCCTAAATTTTAATCTATGTACATCTCTTCTCAGATATATAACTTTTTTGTTCTTTTTAGAGACACCCCCAATTTGGGGGGTTTTATGTGATAACATGTCAGGGGGATTTATGCGCACTATCCCACGAAGTTTGAGGGTTTTGTGAAATCAACCGCAACAATTAATTCTTTTCACCTTGTAATCCGTTCATAACATTCCCACTAAACTAGATTCTTTGAAGCCCGAACATTTATTTAAGAGGGTTTTTATGCTTTAATGTACATGCACATTGCATGTGAGTAAAAAAAATTAATTAAAGGAGCAACTCTAACATGTTTGGACTATAGTTTTTACTAGGCATAACATATTGTTCTCCTATCACATAAACTCATTCGAACTTGTCATAACATATCTGATCTACTGACGATATGATTGAACTGTGTATAATTGGACTCGGTATTATATATTTGGACTAAGTATAGTTTTTTAAACCTAGTTTAGCAATTTAAATAGGCAAGGCACATCTTGAACCAGCTTGGTACACTATACATGACGAATGTCGATGTCTAAGTTAGCATATTTGTAACTTATTCGAGTAGTTATAGTATATCTGGCGTGGAGTATTATTATAATTAAAATCCATTGTTTATGTTTTAAATATCTAGTATTTTTCTTTTATTGCATAAATACGTAACAAATAATAGAGAAGTAATATCAATTGACATTTATTTATAACAATCTGCATGTATGAATTTTGCATGATAAGCATTGGACTAGTTTTTAAGTCCTAGTAGTACATTTAATTACAAAAAAACAACAATATTCATATTTATGTACACGTAAAGGAAACAAACCTCTTTATACGGCTCTTTCATTAGCTGTTGGCCTGGCAAAAACTAGAGATATCATATCATATCATACTCTCTTTAAAAGTACGAGTTCAGAAAAATCTTTTTATGGTCAATATTACTCTTGACTATTTAAATTTTAATTTATTATAATCATAATTATATCCTATCATGATCCTATGTGAACTACTTACAAGTCAATAATTTAAAGATTAATAAGCTATAATATATGAAGATTGCAAAAAACCCCAAAAGGTTTTAAAAATTACATAAAATACCCTTAAAAGTATAAAATTACACAAAACATCCAGACGTTTCAAAACTTAAAACAACAAACATGAAACCCTTAATATTTTAAAAACTATAAAAACACCCTCAAAAGTTTAAATAATAAAAAGCACTATGAAATTCTAAAATTTCAAAACTTACGAACAACAAAGACGAATTTAAGGAATTACTATCAGACACCAAAAAGCTAAAATTTGTAAAAAATTCCGAAAAACTCATTCGAAAATTAAAAAACACAGAAAACCCTAAAATTTAATAACTTATAACCAATACATATCAAATCTCAAAATTATCAGCAGACCGCTAAAAATTTAAATTTTGCAATAAATAATCTAAAGTTTGAATAATTGTAAAAAATAGCCTCAAAATTCAGAGTTGCAAGAAATATGCTGACATTCAAAAAATTATTACCAGCACATGAAACATGAAAATTTCAAGTACCCAACTTAAAATTTAAAAATTTTAAAAACACTTTCAAAGTTTTAAAATTTGCAAAACTCACTCTTAAAAATTCAAAATCACGAAAAAGCGACTAAAATTTCAAAATATAGGAAAAAAGTAGTTATTTAATATTCTTTCATTAAGATATGTAAATTTAACTTTTATTTTAAGGTTTTACTATCCTTTTTTGGCATCTAAAAGTAGTCTAATTTTATAAAAAGATAAATGTGGAGAAGGATTGATGTCGTCTCAATAAAAAATAAAATAGAAGGAATGAAATGCACTAATATTTTATAGAATAGGTTTTTTAGAGTAAATTAGGAATTTTTGGAAGAGATTTTTATAAACTTTTTTAGTACTTTTATATGCTTATGTGAATGTTTTTATTATATAAAAGTGTACTAGATTTAGTATTAACCTTTTTTTATAATTTTTTTAAAGTCTATCAAGGATTAGGAACAAACTCCATATTATTTTTTGTATCATTTTAGCCCACTTTTATCCAATCATCTTGTCTTATGAGCTTTAATTATTCATTTTTCTTTTAGAACACTACTTTTTGAAGTGTTTTTCACTTTTACAATACTATATTTTCTCAGGTCAAGCTTGGTTTCATGTTGGTCTCAATGACATGATAATTTAAATTGTTTTCGGATTACATTTATTTCCTATTAATTTAATTATCAATATAAAAATTTATTTGAGTGTAGTTCATTTAAACAAATATTAAAGAAAATAAATAATCACAATGCTAAAGTTTAGAGATATAAGTAAGCAAAAACCATCAAAGTGGAACTGAGAAAAAAGTTTTAGTAAGGAAATAAACCAAATATACTTAATCACGGTATTTGACCACGTGCATTGCATGTGCATAAAACCTAAATTTTGTAAATGTGAACATTGTTGCTCTTTAAAATTAAAGTTAAAAATTAGAATATTTTGGGAGAAAAAACTGTCCTTAATAGAAATCATGTTTTTTCGTTGTGCATAATTTATTTGCATATTAGATAGATCGAATTGTTCATTAATCCTTGACTCTAGATAATCTCAAATCAATGTTAGTAGTTGATAATTACTCTATTTGAATCTTTGGAGATTTTACTCAATTTAGACGCAATTTATTTTTTCGAGGACAAAAGATAACTTAATGTTAGAAACTTGATGGGTCTAGTTGCGATAAATACAATAAATATCACTTTGATCATATGTTAATATAACTGATAGACGACATTGATAAGGATGCATATTGTTTGATAGTAAAATTCATGAGCTCATAAGGTTATATCATAATTCATATTTATATAGTAACACATATGGCTCAAGTGGGAGATTGTTGGATTTAAATCCAATATATGGGCCAATATATTAAATAGATATGTATTATGTGCTATCAATCAATTAGTCCATTAAAGTGATCTAATTTAGGATTTGAGCTTTTAATGCATAATTAAAGTACGGACCTCCTATGTGTAGAGACTAAAATATAATTGTTAATTCTATGACGGGTTGAATTGATAATTATGAATAATTGATTCAGTTATAAATATGGTTATGGTTACCCAAATCTCTACGCAGAATCTCTTTCTGATTTGGTGAAGGAAGATTTTGTATGAAGCTTAGTTCTTGGAGTTCTAGGCTTCGGTGGAGATAGCATTAGGAGTTGCCATTGGAGATTTCGCTTTCCGTGTGTGGATAGGAGATCTATTTGGAATCCGATCTAGGATTCAGTTGGGTGGTTCCTAATTTCTATCAAATTTGTTCTTTCTCTATAATTTGGAGTTAGTTACAATGGGAGAACAAGGTGAAAGCAGCAAATCGATGGCGAGTATAATACAAGTTGGTTTTCAGAACACTAAGATTAGTGTGGTGAAGTATGACGGCGAAATCAACTTTGGTTTGTGGATGAGCGACGTACAGGATGCGCTCAATGCTCAGAATTTGGAAGAGACCATCATGGTCCACGAGAGGCCACCTAAATATGAAGAGGCGGTATGGGAGAAGATGAATAGGAACGCGTGTGGGGTGATCAGGTCCTGTTTGGATTAGGAACTGAAATATGATGTGATTGGGGTGACGTCTGCAATGAAGATGTGAGAAATTCTTAACAATAAGTATCTCACAAAGAGTGTTGAGAACATGTTGCACTTGCTACGAAGACTCTTCAGATTTCAGATGTCCAGAGACACCTCGCTAGTGGCTCATATGAACAACTACACTAAGTTGTTGTCGGACTTGGCGAATGTTGATGAGAAGATATCGGATGAGTACAAGGCGATTATTTTGTTGGGCTCCTTACCCGATGAGGAGTATGATACATTCGTGCTCACTTTGTTGAACGGGAGATCTTCTATCAGCTATAGTGAAGTGACTAATGCTTTGACCAATCATGATTTGAGGAGGAAGGATAAGGAGACTTCCCGCGCTAGTACTTCAGGAGAGACCTTGTCGACGAGAGGTAGAAGCTGATATCCGAAAGGTGGTAATAGAGTGAGGTCAAAGTCTAGAGGCCGCCACCAATTAGCAAAGAACCAATGTGTATTCTGCAAGGAGCAGGGACATTGGAAAAGAGATTGTCCAAAGATCAAAGAGAAGGAGAATAGCAAGAAAAAAGGCCCGAAGGCCAATGAGGTGAACGTTGCGAAAGGCGATGATTCCGATGATTCGTGCTTTTCTCTACTGATTACTCCGGAGGTGAACCATGTGGATGCATCAGATTGGATACTTGATTCCGACGCTACTTTTCATGTGACCCCTAGGCGAGACTGGTTTGCATCTTTTGAGAAAGTTGACGGGGGCGTTGTTATCATGGGAAATGATCAATCCTATAGCGTTTGTGGGATAGGTACCGTACGGATTAGGATGCACGATGGAGTAGTCCGTGAGTTGAAGGAGGTGAGATTTGTTCCTCAACTAAAGAAAAATCTTATCTCAGTTGGAGCTTTGGAGGTAAAGGGATTCAAGGTGACTTTCAAAAACGCTGTAGCGAAAGTTACTAAGGGATCATTGGTGGTGATGAAGGGAGTCCGCAGTCGGAATTTATATTATCTGAAGGGAAGCACCGAGATTGGCCAGGTTGTTTCGGCTATTTCAGAAACGGACATGAGCAGACTTAGGCACTATAGATTGGGGCACACAGGTAAAAAGTCACTGCAGACATTGTGCAGGTTGAAGAAATCGCTATACGGTTTGAAGCAGTCTCCTCGACAGTGGTATAGGCGATTCGATGGTTTTATGATTGGTCATTCGTATACTCGGAGCCAGTTTGATCCTTGCGTATATTTTCGCAAGTTAAAAGGAGGTGCGTATATCTATTTGTTACTTTATGTCGATGACATGTTGGTTGCCTCTACTTCCAGGTCGGTTATAGATGAATTGAAAGTTCAGCTATCAAATGAGTTTGAGATGAAAGACTTGGGTGAGGCGAAGCGCATTCTAGGGATGGAGATCGGCAGAGATAAGAAGAAGGGCAGAATTTGTTTGATATATGTGGCTTATTTGAAGAAGGTTCTACAGCGATTCCATGTTAGCATGGATACGAAGCCAGTTAGTGTACCATTAGGAGCCCATTTGAAGCTTTCAGCTGGTCTTTCACCGAAGTCAGTTGAAGATAGAGAGTTGATGTTGAAGACTCCGTATGAGAGTGCGGTTGGAAGCTTGATGTACGCAATGGTATGTACGAGACCAGATTTGTCACAGGCGGTAAGCATGGTATCGAGATACATGCACGATCCAGGAGTGGGTCATTGGGACGCCGTGAGATGGATTTTGAGGTACATTCGAGGTACGCTCAATGTTGGTTTAGTTTATGAGCGAGACACTATAGGTGAGCAGTTATGCATTGGTTATGTTGATTCGGATTATGCCGGGGATTTGGATAAGTGCTGATCTACTACGGGGTATGTATTTACTTTGACCCATGCGCCGGTGTGTTGGAGATACACCTTACAGTCGACAGTAGCTTTGTCTATGACGGAGGCAGAGTATATGGCAGTTACGAAGGCTGTGAAGGAGGCTATTTGGCTTCGAGGACTTTTAGAGGAACTTGGTATATCGCAAAGATCCGTCACTATTTATTGTGATAGCATGAGTGCTATCTATTTGGCGAAGAATCAGGTTTTTCATGGGAGGACGAAGCATATTAACGTGCGTTATCACTTCGTTCGGGATGTTCTTGAAGATGGTGATGTGGAGATTGTGAAAGTCCACACGAAGGATACTTCGTTCGGGATGTTCTTGAAGATGGTGATGTGGAGATTGTGAAAGTCCACACGAAGGATAATCCGGCGGATATGCTCACTAAGGTGGTTCCGAGCAACAAGTTTGATCATTGTCAAAACTTGTTGCACATTCATGATTGTTGAGGCCGTTAGCAGCCATTTGGATGAACTACGTTCGGCTTGATTTCTTGGGCAAGAAGATATGTAGGCAGTCTTTCAGATGCAGCCGGTTTGGATTAGTTGATTTTGATGGGGGTGAGATTGTTTGAGCTTTCGTTCGGGTTCCTGACTTGTTGTCGAATGAGTGGGACATTTGGTTGCTTTGGTGTCGGCTCAGTTTTGGGAAAACTTCACCGAGTTGGAGAATTGTGAACGCGGATAGGACAGTGGCCCCCACTCACGTGTAAGCTTGAAAAAAAATGTTCACGCGGTTTGTTTCCGCGTGAAGAGATTTTCCGCATGAAGAGAATCAAGGCCCATGAACACGACTTCACTTATATAAATAAGTACGAGATTTTTTCCCTAGGGTTCTGTGCGCAAGGAGCTTTTGGTGAAGGGCTGCGGCTGCGGGTATTTTCGGCAGAGGAGCGCGAGAGGGAAAAGTGCAGCCGTCCTTTTTGAAGAAAAAGTGATTTTTTCAGCAGTCCCTTCTAGGGTTTTGTGCAGCCTTTTGTAGAGAGAGTTTGTGAGGGTTTTGAGAGAGTTTGTTTGAGGGTTTAGATTGTGAGTGATTGTAAACCTTAGTTGTTTTCTCTCCCTCTAATAGTAGATATCCTCCTCCTTGGCCCGTGGACGTAGGCAATTTGCCGAACCACGTAAAAATTGGTTGTACTGCTATTGTGTGATTTGTAATAGCAATTTGCCGAACCACGTAAAAATTGGTTGTACTGCTATTGTGTGATTTGTAATAGCTTTTAGGATCCATCGACAGGTCAGTCCTAGAACTGATGAGAGTAAGAGCCGATATCTCACTTTGTTGAGATATTCGCTTTAAATTCTTGTTTCCTTGGTGAGACAAGAATTCTTATTACGACCTGACTCTCTTGTTGTACTGCCGAAGTGCTGCCGAAATTTCCGCTGCGCGCAACAACTACATGAATTCGGGTATGGTTCCACATCTTCTTAATTATCTTAATAGTTTAATATGAACAATCCTGGGATTGATTAATATTTTATCTATTAAAGCAAAAGTTTTCTTTTAATCTAACAGTAAAAGTCTATAAGTAGCTTAAGAGAGGAATCAATTTCACTCTTCCGCAGTCACCACTGTTAGAACTAATATAAAACTATAATCTTTGATCCTCACCATAACTTACGAATTTTGGTGTAATGGTTATAGGAATTAAATTTAAGATAGTATCAGAGCAACCCTGGTTCAAATCCTACCAATCACGAATTAAAAGCGAATTTTTAAAAAATTTATACCGCTGTATGAGTCCAAGTTTCGACCCATAAAAAAGGGTGCTCAACCTATGGGGACATGTTAGAATTAATATAAAACTATAATTCTTAATACTTACCATAATTTCGGAGTTTTGGTGTAATGGTTTGAAGAACTAAATTTAAGAAGAACCATAGTATTCTAAACCATGGATTTATTTCCTTTCCCCCCTCTTCAAATGAGATCTCGCCATTATAGCAACAAACTCAGCATGCACCAACTTGGCACACCATCAAGCCAGGGTTGAGGAGCTGTTGAACGACAAGAACGTCTTCATGGCTGCCTGCCAAGAAACCTACAGCCTGGGCGTTGATGGCCTCAAGGGAGTCGTTTAATCCCTCAAGTCCGGCATCTCCACATTGAGGGTAAAATGTGCCACCGACGCAAAATATAGACGGACGTTTTCATAGGGATTATATGCAAAATGCGCAAACTTATTGCGGATTTCTACAATTTCTGATAGTTATTGGGGGGTTTAGTGTGATTTTAGAAGTTATTGTATTTGTGGGTTTGCTGCAAAACGTTGAAAGTTCTTCGGAATTCTAGTGATCCCAAAAACGAGATGTTTTAATTGTCAAAAACGCGTTATGCTTATAAAGTTTATTATATATAAAAAAGATTTGACTCTTGAAATACTGCCGATACTGAGAATTTTTTGCAGCAGATGATCTATAACCTTCTCACATGTAACCTAGTTTAAATATTCTCAAGAGAAACGAGTACGAAGCACACAAACGCATTAACGTTGCCCCCGCAAAGCGACCACTAGTATTTGTTAGTGGACTAAAATATAAGTACATAGCCAAATATCAATGAATTTTTCTAATTTAAAAATTTTCGTTAGAGAGTAAATTGAATCAAAATTGATTGAGTTGAATGCAAAAACTAACAAATAACAGAACGAAATCATTTAAATATCTATAAATCAAGCTATCAAGTTTTAAAAGTTTATGCTAAAGCTTACTTTGCTCACAATGCGTTATTGCATTTAGGATAGAACAAATTATGTTAAAGTCAATTTGGTGAATCCATAGAAATACAAGCTCTCTCAAAGATCAATGCCCCGGACCTAAAAACAAAAACAACTTCTATAATAACTTATCCCAAGTTTTGGGATTGCCTCTATGAATTTGCATGCTTGGCAACTCCACAAAACTTGTGTTAAGTAGTAGGTCTAAAATTTTATTTTTAGTTTGGCAAAAGTTAGACTCACGTTGAATTAGTTCTTTTTAGCTCAAAATCTAGCACCTAAACTAGTTCTTTTCTAAATCAACCTTTATATGAAATAAATTTTGGCCTAGTTAAGAAATAACTAGTTCTACTTTAGAGTTACCAAACACCCATTTCTTCAATTCAGTTCTGTTTTGAGTCAATCTCCATTACTAACTATCACCGTATATCCTTGTTAATTGCTTCAACTGAGACTAGAGAACTATGTGATAGTGTACACTATATCATGAGAAACTCTACTTGGACTAAGTTAAAAAACCTCGTAAATCCTAGGCTTCAATCTTTATTAACTCAATTTGCATTTATGGGTCTCAACATATTCTTTTGGAATTTAATAAAAACCTCCTTGCCCTGAGATTCCTACCCACAACTTTTTGTAGGTAAAGAAAAAGTCAAATATAGCATAAATTTTGTTTATTTGATACTTAAAAATAATAACCATGGCAATCAAAACTATCCATCAACTAAAGTATTGAAGAGTTCACCATTAAGAAGAGGCCACGAAAACCCCTTAGAAATAGGCGTGTTAAACTATATCCGTATCCGAGGAAATATTCGCAACCGTATCCGTTAGGATGTGAGTATGATTACTCAAACTTATAATCGATAGGATATGGTTACGAGTATGGTTTCATAGTGAAATATCTGGATCCGTATCTGAAATATCCGAATACATATTAGTCATACTCCTATGACAGTTTTAATTCTTCGATTATGGATTTGTGGTTAATTTTGATGATCAGAATATCTAATCTTAGCTTTTTAGTTATGATGATTATATTAACGAACTCTTTTGTATCACATGAACCATGTTTTTTTTAATACTATCTAGTTTTCCCATATTCGTTTTGTATCCGCATGCATATCCACTTATATTTCCCCATGTATATTCGTAACCATATCCGATTTTAGCGAATATGGATATGAATTTTCCTTGCCGAGATATATCTGTATTCGTATCCGTATCCAAGATGGGTAAGCGAATATGAATATGATAAGTATCATATCCGAGCTCTATCCGGACCGAATGCACCCCTACTTATAAATAAATCAACTTGCACAAGCCAAGAATTTTATATGGCTTAGTGGAATCAAACAATCAAGCTTGAAGTATAAATGTATAATCTTGATTGGTCATCCGATTACACTGTATAATACAAAAATTATACATAGGGATGTTCCTTTCAACTTAGTTGAATTGGATTTGTACAATCCTAAAAAGGCCTTGGCCATCAAAATAACCCAAAAAAGACAAGAAAACTCAGGCAATTTCTAAATCATTAGATCTCCACCAATGCCAAAGTCTTCACTTGTCAATTAGAACCCAAAAAAAGAAAAGTAAAAAATTTAAATCCAAAATCAACGAGAAGGGCTTATGCCATCATCAATCTGGGATTTGATCTCCTCCTCCTATATTCTTCATTGTTTGAAGATGGCTCAACAACATCTTCAGCAAATCTAACCTTCTTCTTGCGCTTCATATTGGGCTTCATCTTTGGGCCTTCACCTATCACATGAATTGCAAAAAAAATAAGTTTCACAAAAAAGAAAAAAAGAAAAAAAAAAAAAAAGAGAAAAGCTAACAACCCAATTGAGTTTTCACGCAAAGATCAAATTCATGCAAGAAACCGAAAAAGATTCCAATTGGGTTTCTTGAAAAAGATCAAATTCAACAAAATTCAAAGAAAAAAGAGAGCAGATGAACATACCAAGTTCAAATTGAACTTTCTGCATGAAATTAGAGACGAGGCGCTTCTGAAGTTGAAGAGAAACGATGGCGATGCTGCTAGAGATAGCCACGACCGCCATTAATCCCACACAATTGGAGCTCTCCATGATCAATTTTTACTCGTTTCACAATTGTATGCACTTTTGTGTACTTACAGAAAAGTATTAAGAGAAAGAGGGTTGAAATAGAAATTGATGCATTGAGAGGAAAACCGCGGGGAGAAGTAAAAGAAGACTGAATGGAGAAGGAATAGGAACGCGAAGACAAAATAGGAGAGGGATTTATTTATAATTATTGACTTTATATTTGGAAAATAAAATAATAACTATCTCCTCGGTTTAGGAGTTGACTAAATTGACCCTTTGCTCTAATTGCCTGCGGTTAGGAGTAATGACCGTTGTGTCCTCGTGATTCATTGTTTTGTAACTTGTGGCTGTCTCAAGTTTTTCCAAGTTTTTTGTGATATATTCTGTTCATTGCATGGGGACCCTACTCTTTATTTGGGAAATTTCCTAAATTAACAAGACATTTGAGGATTTTCTTTCCCTCGCTGGGAGTTGGATAATATCTAAAACTGACCCCTGGTTAAAAATAGTATGTTGATCACTTCCCCATCTTATCCATTGTGATTAGTGATGATGATTGTGTTTTACATGAACTCACAATTATATTGGGAAGAGCACATGCAATGCATTTGAAGTAAGAATTCTAAATAGTTAATATGTATTTTATTTTATTTTTTCTGATAAAAAGTTGTTGGCATGTGCTCCCTCTAAAGAGAAGACACTGACAAATTATAGATAATTATTTTATAAAAAAAGATTATAGTTAATTGTGTCCTTCTAATGATAACTTGTATTTTGTAGATATAGTTTTTTTAAGAGCTTGTAGATATAGTTTTGTACATTGTTTAAATGTTATCTCTTTGATTTAATATTAATACCATAAATAAATAAATATCAGTATCTTTTAATCAAAGATAAACTTCCAATCTATTTCCCCCGACACTTGATGTTAAGCTGTCGAGGGCCACGCGTGATTGGGCCCAGAATAACAGTTTTTTTTCCCCAACATAGGATCTGCTGAGTTTAACTAAACACACAACACGTCTAGTTTCTGATCAGAAGCAGAAACATGTAGCATAAAAACTTTGATTGTTTAAAAATTCAATATGGGGTCCACCATGTTGCTTATTTTCGTCTGTGTCTTTGTTTTTGTACATGGATGGGTCAATCAGATGTTATTTATTAATATAAACTTAATATTAATTGTCTCCGCTAATGTTAGGTTGAGACGTGTCGATATTTTCTTTAGCACGTGTTGCTTTGTTGTATTTGGAGTGGTGCTCAAATTATACCATGGTGTTTTGGAGCGTAGAAGAGAAAGCAGGCTGCTAGCATCTATATAAACAACCAAGAATAGGAAGAGTTCAGGAAAAATGAAAGCCGACAAACATTTGAAAAGTTTCACGATCGACCGCGAGTGGCACGACGGTCAACCGCAAACGTGCACAGCACAGAGAAAAATCTCTGGACTTTTAGCGCGACGGTCGATCACGAAACCCTGTAATGGATTTCCAGTTTCTGTCGTTGGCCACGGTTGATCGCGACTGGCGCGGCCCCAATCGTCGACACCCCAGTCATCGTTGCCGTCGACTTCCCCGTTTGAGGTACTGATTAGTTGAAGCTTTTATATTATTTTGAATTCATGACTTTATAATTGAGGAATGATATTGTTTTTCAAACGTTTTTTAGAAATTTATAAATTTTGTAGATTGAGGAATGGACATTGTTATCTATAGTATTGGACTGACTCAATTTCATGATTTTATGATGTCGAAAGGAAATAAAATGAAGAAAATGTTGCTGTAGATTAATTTGAAATTGTCGACGATCGACGTTTGGGGGCGTCGACGATTACAGTGACGACGATTGGGGCGTCGACGATTGGGGGCATTGACAATTGGGGGCATCAACGATTGGAAACAATGGAAACGCGGCGACACGATTGGGGCGAGAGACGATTGAGGTGGAAACGCGGCGTTGATTGGGGCGT
>NC_033800.1:138346876-138364190 GCF_001876935.1 Asparagus officinalis | reverse complement strand
GAGACGGGCGGTGGCTGGAGCGGGGCATCGAAGACTGGAGACGGGCAACGACGAAAAGGAGATCTCGTTTTTTCAATTTAGGGCTGAGGTGAAATGAGGAAGATGAGAGAGAGATACTGGGTTTTATGGGGCCAATCAAAGGGGTATTTTGGGGTTTTTATATTTATTC
This sequence comes from Asparagus officinalis, assembly GCF_001876935.1. Classification (NCBI taxonomy): domain Eukaryota; kingdom Viridiplantae; phylum Streptophyta; class Magnoliopsida; order Asparagales; family Asparagaceae; genus Asparagus; species Asparagus officinalis. The sequence continues at coordinate 138,364,021 of NC_033800.1, read as the reverse complement.
TGTATAAATACAAGTAGTAAAAGTATTGTATTTTAGAATTGGGTTTAAAGACAAATACCAAAAGTGAATTGGGCTTAAAGATACAACTAATAATGGGTGAGTTTAAAGATAAAGCTAGGTAAACAAATGGGCATAAAGACAAAAACCCCTAATCTTTATGGGAAAAATACTGGAATTCATTTCTTAAGCACATAGCATTCTGATTTTACCGATACATATAACCGTTTATGTGTATCCGATAAAAATCATATATGTGTATCAATCATACGTATTTAACTCTATAAACTGTATTTCATAGGATTCAAGTACACGCTTGGTGTGACTCTAGAGCCCAACTTAAGACTAGTTAGTGGATCATACCTGAGAAATCGTGCCAACACGCGATCAAGACAACAAGTCAACAAGTCCTCAGAAGGAAACGTGTTCGTCAGACGACGACGTTATACCTGAGAAATCGTGCCAACACGCGATGGATTTCTTCGGTCATCATGCCGATGAGTTGTACTATCGGGCTGGAGGTACGAACAGATCTCGAAAGAGAGATTCCCAGAAGATGGACTTTCATTGTCCGTGTATCAAGATTATCAGGATAATATTATCAGAATGTAGCTGCCCCAAGATCACTTCGCAGAGGGTCTCGGTATTCGAGAGGATCTCCAACGGAGCGACTAAGTCCAAGCCAAAACGTTTTCGTAAGAAACAATCGGCCGTTCAAGGTGACGAACTCCTGGAGGTCACAATAAATATGGCTGATAAGGGAAAGTCGATTCAACCTTCTAGTTCTGATCCACTAATATCTCATCGTCTAACCCGGTTGCGATTGGGAACCATTAGATAAAGAGATTATCAGCGAATGCAGAGGGAATTATCCTCGGATGATGAAGCATCAGATGCTAATTCTGTAGTTGCTTCTGACAAAACGGTGTCCAGCCCAGGACAATCCCATGAGGCATTCATGATCAATACCGAGCAAATCGTTAAAATTCTTGAGGATGCTCTAACCAAGTAGAAAGAAGCATTCAAGATTGAAATAGAAATGGCTATGCTACGGATGAAGGAAGAGCATGACCAACAAATTCGGGCTCTGTCCAATCAGTTCGGTGAATCCAGCCATCGCAACCATGCTGACCAAGCAGGTAGTGATTCAGATGGGGATGAACGTCTCAATGCTGAGAACCCTCCCGTTGACCAGAACACTGGGGGTGGCCCTACTGAAGACAATAACACCGGGGGTGGTCCCGCCAATGATGACAACACTAGGGGTGGCCCCGTTGTTCCTCTCACAAATCGTCTGAAGCATGATACAGATGAGGACGAGAAGATGAAAGACCTCGAGAGCAAAATTAACACTCTAATGTCCGCTCGAGGGGTAATGAAGACCAGCATTCTGTGTCCTTATCCGAGAGAGTGGGATTCGATCGCATACCCGACGAAGTTCAACTTGATTAACTTCACGCCGTTTGACGGGAAGGGTTCACCCACTCAACATCTGATCTATTTCAAGTCCCACTTGGGTATGATCTCTGACAATGAAGCCTTGATGGTTCGGTCATTCATTGGCACCCTTCGCGGGCCCGCCTTCGATTGGTACCGTCGTCTCAAGTCTGTAAGCATCAATAGTTGGGACGACCTGGAGAATCTGTTTCTCGCTCACTTTTTTGATGATGATGCCGAGGTGTCAATCAGAACACTCTTCGATGAGAAACAAGAAGACGACGAGACAGTCGATGACTTCGTCAAACGCTTTCGGAATAAGGTGATGAATTGCCGAGATCCGATCACAGACGATTTTATCCTCCAAATTTGTCACAACAACCTCTCTTTGAACGTGTTGGAGGTTATGGGAGTAGCACCGTCTGACACCTGGTAAGAGTTGAAGATGCACGGAGAGCAGACCGAATGCTTCCTCCAAAGGAAGAACGCCGAGAGGAGCCAACCGACGGCCAATCCTCCGAACTCGAACTTCCCTTCCCGTAGTAAGGGCAAGACACCTGCAGTGATTGTCGACGTTAATCAGATGTCACAACAACAACCCCGAAGATAGCAAAAGACTTCGGATCTGAGACTCCAAAAAGAGTACTCTTTCAAAGACGAAGACGTTCCAGCCATCTTCGAGTCCCTCCTTGAAAACAACAAGATCAAGCTGCCACCGATCGCAAATCAGGAGGAAGCTGATAACACTGTAGATCCAAAGTACTGTGCGTACCACAGGAGGATCCTTCATCCTACCAAGACCTGCTTCGCTCTTAAGAATAGCATCCAAATCTTGGTTGAAGCCGGCGCCATAACGCTCAATTAAGTCGAATGAACACTCCGAAAAGTATACGAGTATAAACTGCTTCTTAATACTCCAATAGGTATACGAGTCTAAACTATTTCCCTCTCTTGACAGGAAGTTCCTGGAAAATTTTTATACGTAATATTCTTAAGTATAACCAGGTCATGTAACTCAGTATAATGTTAGACCCAGTTTCGCGAAGGAGGCTGGGGGTGGATGATTCATGTAACGGGAAGTTCCCGAAAGAATGCTACATGTAATTTTCTTAGGGATAAATGATTCATGTAACGGGAAGTTCCCGAAAGAATGCTACATGTAATTTTCTTAGGGATAACCCGATCATTACGAACAAATAATTTTCTTAGGGATAACCCGATCATTACGAACAAAGTGATAAACACTAAACTCCCACTGTGATTTCCAAACATTCTTTTGCTGAGACGAGATTTGATCACTTCGTTGGATCAATCTTCCCTCATAAAACTCCGGCCATTGGTGTTTGACGACTCACAGTCTTCCACTACAAAATCCCCCACCAATCAGACCAATTGACGGTGGGACACCAAAATTCTTTTCGGTTGAATCCACTCAACTCCCACTACGTCTGTGCACTCAACACTCCCATTGTTAGAGTCCGGACATAGTACTCAGAATTTTAGTCTCCTGATCATTAATAATTGTCAAACCCCTCCGTGTTAAATATTTGTCACTTAACACCAGGAACCCCCTCTGAGTGATTTGTATAAGTTAACACTCCCACTGTGATTTGTACTCCCACTCTCACTGTCTACCTGGTCAAACCTTCCTACAGTTAGGACCACAACCAAAATCCCCTCTCGATTCCTCCAATGAACGAGAGGTCCACCCTCCGTGTTAAATATTTGTCACTTAACACCAGGAACCCCCTCTGAGTGATTTGTATAAGTTAACACTCCCACTGTGATTTGTACTCCCACTCTCACTGTCTACCTGGTCAAACCTTCCTACAGTTAGGACCACAACCAAAATCCCCTCTCGATTCCTTCGAGAGGTCCACAAATAGAGCGATCAAACCTTCCTACAGTTAGGATCGTCTCAAACCTCCCACTTGGTCAAACATGCCTACAGTTAGGACCAAAACCAAAATCCCCTCTCGTTCAACTCTCGATTCCTCCAATGAACGAGAGGTCCACTTTCAAATCAAATGATTAAACCTTCTTACAGTTAGGATCACCTCAAACTCTTGCTTGGTCAAACCTTCCTACAGTTAGGGTCAAAACCACAATTCATTCTCGATAAATGAGAAAATCCATCTTTAGTTCGGTAATCAAACATTCCGACAGTTAGGGTTATCCGAATCTTTTTGATTATCGGAGTGGAGATCCCATTCTTAGTTTCACCTTCTCGGATTCTTAAAGTGGAGATCCCACTTTGAGTTTCCTTTTATAACTGGAGATTGAATATAAAATTCTTCCTCTTCAGCTTTGGTAGATAGAATATAAAATTCTTCCTCTCCCGTATCGGGTTCGTCTTTGCCCCAAAAGAAGACACCACTTTTTCAACTCCTAAAATCCGTACCTCACACGCACGGAGAATTTTATCCCGAATCCTAAGTAGGGATAAGTCAACGCCTAACATGCGTTACTGGTTTAGTCTTTCACCGATTAAAAAAGATACCAGAATACCAGTCTGGGGTATTTTATCCCGAAGCCTAAGTAGGGATAAGTCAGCGCTTAACCTGCGTTGCGGGGTAGTTCATTCCCGTAAAAACGAACGAGTCTACGTATTCAGCATCGTAGCAACAAAAATCCATGCATTTTATGCATGAGGAATTTTATCCTAAATCCTGAGCAGGGATAAGTTAATGCCTAACACGCGTTTCCGGTTTAGTCTTTCACCGATTGAAAAAGACACCAGAATACCAGTCTGGGGTATTTTATCCCGAAGCCTAAGTAGGGATAAGTCAGCACTTAACCCGTGCTGCTGGGTGGTGCGTTCCCGTGAAAAAGACCGAGTCTACGTATTCAGCATCGTAGCAATAAAAATCCATGCCTTTTATGTATGGAGAATTTTATCCCGAAGTCTGAGTAGGGATAAGTCAGCGCCTAACACGCGTTGCCGGTTTAGTCTTTCACCGATTAAAAAAGATACCAGAATACCAGTCTGGAGACTTTTATTTCGAAACCTAAGTAGGGATAAGTCAGCGCCTAACACGCGTTGCCGGGTAGTCTATTCCCGTAAGTAAGACGAAGTCTACGTATTCAATATCGTAGCACTAAGAGAGTTAACTCTCTTAGCATAACGTCATATGCGGAACGGACTTAAACAATCCGTATGCAAGCCCGATTCAAACGTTAATCGATAAAAGTGTTAGCCCTTATGTTTTGATGATGTTTTACAACCACCATTAACGCTACTAATGGCTTATTGAGTGCAAATGTAGTAAATTTATTTATCAAGCTTGTTAGTGCCATTAATGGAGGATTGGATGGAATATACGCTACAACGATGATATCCAAAGGAGGAGGAGGCATAGTGATGAAGCAATGTTATTTCAAGAACAACAAATTCATATAAAAGCTTCATCCAAACTCAAGCTATATCAAGACTCAAGAATTGTATTCTATGTGAGGATATTAGCTAGTTTTTATTCTCTCTCTAGTATTAGAATGTAGGCAAAGAGTTATTGAATTCACTTGAAGCTATTGGGACTCACACACACGTTTTCATACTTATGCTTTTAAGCGTTTTTCACAAAATACTATTTTTCACAAGTATGAGGACCTATCTGCAAAATACTTTTTTTAAACAGTTTGTTTTTAGTATTAAAAACTTTTTATAAAGTTTCATAATTTTCAGGGTCAAATAAATATTTTCTAAATATTTTTGTTTGAGTCAAAATACTATTCTGGGGTGTATCAGAATGCGGTCGACCGCACCGGTCGACCGCACTTAAGCTCTTTCGTCACTGGACTCCAGAGAGTTTGTCGGTCGACCAGTGCGGTCGACCGAAAACTCGATTTTCCTATCGGTCGACCGCACCGGTCGACCGATAAACTCTTTGCTAGTTTTCTTTGTTTTCAAAGCTGCTCGCGGTCGACTGGATTTTCGGTCGGTCGACCGAATTCATCATCTCGGTTGACCGAACGTTCTGCCGGTCGACCGAAAGTTTATTCGGTCAACCGAGACTTTTTTCAAACGGTCGTTTGCCTTGTTTACTGTGCTTTCACTTAACTGTGTTTGGCACAGTCTGTGGCAATAGTCTGAATAGGAGATTATTTTCTTAATAGGGAAGATTGGGTTGTGATTTTAAAATAATTAATCTCTCCTATTTAACCCCAGACTTCTTCTTCTTCCTAGTTGCCCTAACTTCTGCAAAAAACCAGAGAGACGCTGTTTTCTGAGAAAAAATTTAAAAATCTGTTCTCTGTGTTTTTCTCTCTGTTTTTGTGTGTGTTCACTTCCCAGCTTTAGTATTCTTTCTCTTTGCCATAGGGACTTGTAAAGAGAGAGTCTTGCACTATTTCTACTGCTTTGTGAGAGTGATTTTGTGTAGATCAACTGTGAGGGAGTGTGATCTGTTGAGATCAACTGTGTAGTGTGAGATCGTGAGGGGATCGCTGTGTAAACGAAGTTCCGGCTTCCAAACCGGGTGTGTAGTGGATTTCTCCTCGAGAGTGGGGAGCAGGGACGTAGGTCAGCGGACCGAACCTCGTTAACACATCGCGCGTCAAAGGATAACGATTCCTAACCCTATCTCATTTACATTGATTGCATTAGATTCTTGTGGTTTGCTTGTGTTTGTTTTTATGGAGCAATTTTGCTTATTGGAAGGCTAGGATGAGAATTTACCTTTATTGTATTGATCTTAACATCCTAGAGCTCATAGAAAAGAAATATGTAGAGAAGTCCAAAGTCGGGAACATGACCGATGGAGAAAGGCACCAAGCCAATCTCAATGCTAAGGCCATGAACGCCTTAATCTGTGGTTTTTCCCCCAATGAATATAATAGAGTTTCCACGTGTACAACCGCATACGAAATTTGGGTAAAATTATGTGTCACACATGAAGGAACCCCCCAAGTTAAGGAATCTAAGATTAGTGGGCTTATGCATGATTATGAGCTATTTAAAATGCTTCCTAATGAATCCATTGATGCTATGTTTTCCCGTTTCACTAACATCATTAATGAATTACATGGTCTTGATAAGCATTTATCCATTCAAGAGATGAACTACAAGATACTTCGCTCTTTGACTCCGTCATGGGAGCCCAAAGCCACGGCCATTGAGGAAGCTCATGACCTTACTACTTTAGCTCTCCATAGCCTCATCGGAAAGCTCAAAGTGCATGAGAAGAAGCTCAAGGGGAAGGAGAAGGAGGAAGTGCCATCACGTGAAGTTGAGGAGCCATCACCAAAGTTGAAGACCATAGCTCTCAAAGGAGCTAGTGACAACTCCTCTTCGTCATCGGATAAGGAAGTCGATTTTTCTAGAGAAGTGGCTCATCTCTCTAGAAGAATCTCTAGACTCATAAAAATGAACAAGAAATTTAACCCCCGATCTAACAACAAGTTTTCCTCTCGTGTAGGTAAATGTTTTGAGTACAATGAACTGGGTCACATCGCTAAGGATTGCCCCAAGCTTAAGGAAAAGTACATGAAGTACAAGAAGAAGAAGGCTATGTATGCCGGATGGGAAGAATCCGAACCAAGTGACTCGGATAGTGATGAAGAAGGAGCCAAACTTGCTCTTCATGACCCCAACATTTGTTTCATGGCAAATAAACATGAGGTAATATCCAAGACCGAAAGTGAATCTTTCCACATGCAATGTGACATAGCTACGGATTTAGAAGAATTGAACTTTGAATTTAAAAGAATGTCTAAAGAATACTCTTCTTTTAAAAAATTGCATGCTTCTTGTGATATTAAGCTAGAACAATTAACTACCTCTCTTGCACTAAAAGATGAATTGCTAGGAGATCTCGATTTCGAGAATAAACAATTAAGATCAAAGATTGAGAGACTAGAAATTAAGGGTGGTAGGATTAGACCCACTCATGCTTATGCTAATCATCATCACTATGGTAGAAATAGGTTTCATGGCTCTCACACTCATACATACAAAAGAAATTTTGTGTGCACTTATTGCATGAAACATGGTCATATTTCTACTTGTTGTAGAATTAAAGATAACTTTGACTTTTATGGAATGATATGGGTACCCAAAGGTACCAAGACTACTAACCACCAAGGACCCAAGACTTGGGTACCTAAAGCTACTACATCTTCATCTTTGTCTTTTGTAGGAAACATCACGGCAACGACGTAAGGAGATGTGGTACCTTGATAGTGGTTGCTCACATCATATGACGGACAACAAAGAGTTATTTGCAACCCTATCAAGGATTGAAGGAGGTAGTGTCTCATTCGGTGGTGGTGAGAAAGGTAAAATCATTGGTATTGGTTCTATTGGTAAGAAACCCTCACCCGTTATAGAAGATGTTTATTTGGTAAATGGTTTGAATCATAATCTTCTTAGCATTAGCCAATTGAGTGATAAAGGTTTTGATATTTTATTTAAACCGGATAAATGCATCATTAGTATGAATGAGAAAATTGTTTTTATTGCTAATCGCAAATCTAATGTGTACATTTTTGAGATGAATGAATTAGTGAATCAAGATGTGAAGTGTCTTGCGGCAATTAATGAAAATCCTTGGATTTGGCACAAGAGACTTGTACATGCAAATATGGAGTTAATATCAAAATTGTCTAAGAGAAATCTTGTAAAAGGATTACCTAGCTTGCACTTCATCAAAGATACCATATGTGAGGATTGTGTTAAAGGTAAACAAACAAAATCCTCTTTCAAATCCATCAATGAGGTATCAACTTCTAAACCCTTGCAATTACTTCATCTTGATTTGTTTGGTCCTATGCGTGTTACCTCTCTTGGAGGCAAACACTATGTTTTTGTGATTATCGATGATTTTTCTCGTTTTACATGGACAATATTTCTTGCAAAGAAAAATAATTGTTTTGAAGAATTTGCTAATCATGTCAAAAGAATTGAAAATGAAAAAGATTTGAAAGTTGTTAAAATAAGAAGTGATCATGGTGGTGAATTTCTAAATGAATTTTTCTATGATTTTTGTGCTCATCATGGTATAACTCATATGTTTTCCGCTCCTAGAACACTACAACAAAATGGTGTTGTTGAACGGAAAAATCGCACCATACAAGAGATGGCACGCACTATGCTTAATTCATTTGATTTGCCAAAATATTTTTGGGCGGAAGCCGTCAATACGGCTTGCCATGTTTTAAATCGTGTTTTGATTAGACCAAAGCTTAAGAAAACTCCATATGAACTTTTTTATGGAAAAACTCCTTTTATTGGTTATTTTCGTATCTTTGGTTGCAAAAAGATCACCATGGTAAATTTGATTCCAAAATTAATGTTGGTATTTTCTTGGGTTATGCACCTCGAAGTAAGGTTTATAGGGTCTTCAATAAACGAAGTCTCGTTGTTAAAGAATCTATAAACGTTACTTTTGATGAGACTAATGTTGGTTCTCAAGTTGTTTTACCTAGGAAAGATGATGATGATGATGTTGAGGGAGGATTGGACTTTTTACAAATCAATGATACTCCCTCTATAGAAGCTCAAAAGGACTTGGATAGCTCAAATGACAATGAACAAATTGAACCTCCTAAAGCTTGGAAATTCACATCAAACCATCCAAAGGAACAAATCATCAAACCACCCAAAGGAACAAATCATTAGAAGCCCTTCAAAAGGAGTTATAACTCGCTCAAAAGCCTTGAGTGAATGTGGTAATGTTGCATTTCTATCTCAACTAGAACCTAAAAAGATTAATGATGCTTTAAATGATGAATTTTGGGTTTTGGCTATGCATGAAGAATTAAACAATTTTCAAAGAAATGAAGTTTGGAAGTTAGTTCCTAGACCTAACAATGCTAGTGTTATTGGTACAAAATGGGTTTTTAGAAACAAACTTGATGAACATGGCATTGTTACTAGAAATAAAGCTCGTTTGGTTGCCCAAGGATACAATCAAGAGGAGGGCATAGACTATGATGAAACCTTTGCACCGGTTGCAAGGTTGGAATCTATTAGGATGTTTTTGGCATTTGCTAGCTTTAAAAATTTCAAACTTTTTCAAATGGATGTTAAAAGTGCCTTCTTAAATGGTTTTATAGAAGAGGAAGTGTATGTTGAGCAACCCCCCGGTTTTATAGATCATGCTTTTCCTAATCATGTTTACCGGGTACAAAAAGCTTTATATGGGTTGAAACAAGCTCCTAGAGCTTGGTATGCTCGCCTCTCTAGTTTTCTTGTTGAAAATGGTTTTTCAAAAGGAACAATTGATAACACTCTTTTTGTGCGAAAAAGAAAAAATGATTTCATTTTAGTTTAAATATATGTGGATGACATTATTTTCGGTGCTACTAATGAATCCTTGTGCAAGGAATTTTCTAAAGTTATGCAAGATCACTTTGAGATGAGTATGATGGGAGAGCTTACATTCTTTCTCGGGCTCCAAGTCAAGCAAACTAAGGATGGGATCTTCATTTCACAAAGCAAGTATGCGAAGGAATTGGTGAAGAAATTCAAGTTGGAGAATTCTAAGCATGCGCCTACTCCCATGAGTACTAGTGTTAAGCTTGATGCGGATGAGAGTGGTGAAGATGTGGACTAAAAACTATACCGAGGTATGATAGGTAGTCTTCTTTATCTTACCGCTAGTAGACCCGATATTATGTTTAGTGTGTGTGCATGTGCACGTTTTCAAGCATCTCCTAAAGCATCTCATTTAATTGCGGTTAAAAGGATCATTAAATATGTTAATGGTACTTTTAATCTTGGTTTATTTTATCCAAGAAGCACCTCTTTTGATTTATATGGTTTTTGTGATGCCGACTTTGCCGGATGTAAGGTAGATCGCAAGAGTACTAGTGGAACATGCCAATTCTTAGGAAATTCACTTGTTTCTTGGGCTTCCAAGAAACAAAATTGTGTTGTATTGTCCACTACGGAAGCAGAATACATTGCCGCCGGCTTATGTTGTGCTCAAGTCTTATGGATGAAACAAAACTTAGTTGACTATGATTTGAGTTTTCAAAATATTAAAATCTTTTATGATAACACAAGTGCTATAAATATTTTCAAAAATTCGGTTTTGCATTCTAGAACCAAGCATATTGATGTGCGCCATCATTTCTTACGCGATCATGTAGAGAGACAAGATGTATCCCTAGTATTTGTTGACACAAAATCTCAATTAGCGGATATATTTACTAAGCCTCTTGGAGAGGATGATTTTTGTCGCATAAGAAATGGTTTGGGCTTATGCATTATGTGAAAGTTCTACATTGTGTGCTTGTTCAGTTGCATTTTATTTATCTCTTTACCCCATTTTTGATGGTTACAAAGGGGGAGAGAAATCTCCTCATTTGTTGCATATACTTAGGGGGAGCTCATAGATAGGGGGAGCACCTATCTATAAGCTATTTTATTTTTTCTCTTATAATGGTTGGTTGTCATCATTAAAAAGGAGAAGATTGTTAGCCCTTATGTTTTGATGGTGTTTTATAACCACCATTAACGGTACTAATGGCTTATTGAGTGCAAATGTAGTAAATTCATTTATCAAGCTTGTTAGTGCCATTAATGGAGGATTGGATAGAATATACGCTACAACGATGATATCCAAAAGAGGATGAGGCATAGTGATGAAGCAATGTTATTTCAAGAACAACAAATTCATATAAAAGCTTCATCCAAACTCAAGCTATATCAAGACTCAAGAATTGTATTCTATGTGAGGATATTAGCTAGTTTTTATTTTCTCTCTAGTATTAGAATGTAGGCAAAGAGTTATTGAATTTACTTGAAGCTATTGGGACTCACACACACATTTTCATACTTAAGCTTTTAAGCGTTTTTCGCAAAATACTATTTTTCACAAGTATGAGGACCTATCTGCAAAATTCTTTTTCCAAACAGTTTGTTTTTAGTATTAAAAACATTTTACAAAGTTTCATAATTTTCAGAGGTCATATAAATATTTTCTAAATATTTTAGTTTGAGTCAAAACACTATTCTGGAGCATATCAGAATGCGGTCGACCGCACTTAAGCTCTTTCGTCACTGGACTCCAGAGAGTTTGTCGGTCGACCAGTGCGGTCGACCGAAAACTCGATTTTCCTATCGGTCGACCGCACCGGTCGACCGATAAACTCTTTGCTAGTTTTCTTTGTTTTCAAAGCTGCTCGCGGTCGACCGGATTTTCGGTCGGTCGACCGGATTTTCGGTCGGTCGACCGAATTCATCATCTCGGTCGACCGAACGTTCTGGCGGTCGACCGAAAGTTTATTCGATCAACCGAGACTTTTTTCAAACGGTCGTTTGCCTTGTTTACTGTGCTTTCACTTAACTGTGTTTGGCACAGTCTGTGGCAATAGTCTGAATAGGAGATTATTTTCTTAGTTGGGAAGATTAGGTTGTGATTTTAAAATGATTAATCTCTCCTATTTAACCCCAGACTTCTTCTTCTTCCTAGTTGCCCTAACTTCTGCAAAAAAAACAGAGAGACGCTGTTTTCTGAGAAAAATTTTCAAAATCTGTTCTCTGTGTTTTTCTCTCTGTTTTTGTGTGTGTTCACTTCCCAGCTTCAGTATTCTTTCTCTTTGCCATAGGGACTTGTAAAGAGAGAGTCTTGCACTATTTCTACTGCTTTGTGAGAGTGATCTTGTGTAGATCAACTGTGAGGGAGTGTGATCTGTTGAGATCAACTGTGTAGTGTGAGATCGTGAGGGGATCGCTGTGTAGACGAAGTTCCGGCTTCCAAACCGGGTGTGTAGTGGATTTCTCCTCGAGAGTGGGGAGCGGGGACGTAGGTCAGCGGACCGAACCTCGTTAACACATCGCGCGTCAAAGGATAACGATTCCTAACCCTATCTCATTTACATTGATTGCATTAGATTCTTGTGGTTTGCTTGTGTTTGTTTTTATTGCATATTTAGAGCCTCTTGACCCTAATCACCCCCCCTCTAGGGTCCAACAAAAAGCACATCAAATCCGTTAAAGGCTGAGGATTTGCCAAAAATCCTAAGTCTACGTCTGATACACGTTGCTGTTTAGTCTTTTCACAGGAGAAAGACGAAGTCTACGTATTCAATATCATAGCACTAAAAGAGTTAACTCTTTTAGCTCAACGTTATGTGCAGAACGGATTTAAACAATCTGCATACTAGCCCGACTCATACGGTAGTCGGTAAAGGCTCATCAAACCCGTTGATGGCTGAGGATTTACCAAAAATCCTATAAATGTGAGAGTCATTGATGCACCAGCCCCATTAGTTGGTCTCGTGACTTGGGCATCCAAAAAATTTGAGATAAGATCCACACATGCAGATGAATCAGCTTTAATAGTTGATCCTGCAGCCCAATATTTGGGACCGTCACGCTCCAACACCTTAAGAGCTTAAACTGTGTAAACTCCAGCAAACGTACGAGTATAAACTATGTTAACGCCGATTAATACAAAACCTAAGGTCAGCGTCGGTTAACGCATAGCCCAAGGTCAACGCCAATCAATGCGTTTCGATGCAGCTAATTAGTTCAAAGTCAACTTAATGACACGAGCCAAAATCAACTTATCAGTTTTGATTCAAGACTTCGACAACGGTCAGACGATAAATACAGCACCGGAAAAATTTTAGCTATTCGACAAAATACTGAATAGACTGAAAAGTGGAGAAGTCAAGAACTGAAGCCAATTATAGGTCTTTTGATACCGATTGAAGGTGGGGGTCTATCACATCCAAAGCATTTCAGACTCATCTATAAAAGAACGAGGTTGAAACACTTTGGAGGGGGTATATGTAGGGGTCTAAAATTGCCTACAAGGTCCCGCACGTAGCTCGAAATGAAGAGTGGATGAATCGAGAAGGTTCACGTCAACCAGCTCGCGTGCGTCAGTCAACACACGCGCGTCTATCAGCTCGTGCGTGTCGGTCAACACGCGCACGTCAATCAGCTCGTGCGTGTCGGTCAACACGCGCGCGTTAATCAGCTCGCGCGCGTCGGTCAATACGCGCGCGTCTGTCAACACGCGCGCGTCAATCAGCTCGCGCGCGTCAATCAGCTCGCGCGCGTCAATCAGTTCGCGCGCATTAATCAGTTCGTACACGTCAATCAACACGCGCGCATTGATCAACTCTAAGCGACCGAATGCACTCGTCAGTCAACTTGCGCTTGTCAGTCAGTTCCAAGTGCCGTAAAGAAGCTAATGAGCACATGAAGCAAGTTAGCAAATCGTACAAGTAAACAAGATAGTCAAACACGCAAAACGGTAGAGAATACAAGTCCCAGAAAACCAGAAAACACCAAAGAACTCAGCAAAACGCCAAACCCCCGCGTCTGCGCGGGTCGGATCGAGCCGACCTGCGCCCCCCACGGGTCAACGGGGTGTTTCGCGCAGGTTTGACCCCCAGACGTGTTTTGCTGAGTTCTTTGGTGTTTTTCGGTTTTTTAGGACTTGTATTCTCCACCGTTTTGCATGTTTGACCGTCTTGTTTACTTGTACGATTTGCTAACTTGCTTCATGCACTCGTTAGCTTCTTTACGACACTTGAAACTAACTGACGAGCGCAAGTTGACTGACGAGTGCATTTCGTCGCTTAGAGTTGATCGACGCGCGCGTGTTGATTGATGCGTGCGAGCTGATTGACGCGCGTGAGCTAATTGACGCGCACGAGCTGATTGACCGACGCGCGTGAGCTGATTGATGCGTGTGTATTGACTGACGCACGCAAGCTGATTAACGCGCGTGTGTTGACCGACGCGCGTGAGCTGATTGACGTGCGCGTGTTGACCGACGTGCACGAGTTGATAGATGCGCGTGTGTTGACTGACGCGCGCGAGCTGGTTGACGTGAACCTTCTCGATTCGTCCACTCTTTATTTCGAGCTACATGAGGGACCTTGTAGGTAATTTTAGACGCCTACATATCACTTGAGAACTTCTATTTGACAGTTAAGTGTAATTACCAACTAGACATTCTCGGTGAGTCGTTCAGTCAATTCATTCACTAATGAGTCACATATATACTGTATCTTGATGTCTCAACATCAATGATCTAAGAGATGGATCATCGTCCTTCTAAAGGACAAATAGAGTATACACTAGTCTTTATCAAAGTGATAATGTCCTATCTCAACACTTCATCGACTAAGAACATTTTAGAATATACGTTAGTGACTAATCAGATCTCTTCTTCATATGATCACTATCAAAATTTTGATAGTCTAGTATCATTCTAAGGACTTTATCTGTATTTAAAAATTACCAGATAAATACTGACCAAAATAACATACTATATTTTGAACAAAGATGTTATATTCATATAGGTCCTGTTATAATATATAATTATTGCCTGCAGGGCACCTATATCTAATAGGTATATCGCAAAGGTTCGTCACTATTCATTCTGATAGCACGAGTGCTATTTATTTAGCAAAGAACCAGGTTTTTTATGCGCGGACGAAGCATATTGACGTTCGTTATCACTTCATTTGGGGTGTTCTTAAAGATGGTAATGTGGAGATTGTGAAGGTCCACACAACGGATAATCCGGCGGATATGCTCACTAAAGGTGGTTCCGAGCAATAAGTTTGATCACTACAGAAACTTATTGCATATTCTTGATTGTTGAGGTTGTTGGCGATCATTTGGATGAACTACGGATGGCTTGATCCCTTAGGAGAGGGGGTACGTAGGCAACCTCATTGGTGCAGTCGATTTTGGGTTCCTGACTTATTGTGGATTGAGTCTGTCATCGAGGATTACTTCCACTTCGTACTAGACACAACAAGTGGGACATTTGGTTAGTTTGGTGTCGGTTCAGTTTTGGAAAAACTTCACTGAGGTGTAGAATTGAAGAGTTTAGGAAAAATGAAGCTGGCAGGCATTTGAAAGTTTCATGGTCGGCCGCGAGTGGCGTGGCGGTCGATCGTAAACGTGCACAGCACATGGAAAAGTCTCTGGACTTTTGGCGGTCGACCGCGTCGGCTGGCGCGACGGTCGACCGTAAGACCTTGTAATGGATTTTTAATTTCTATCGTTGGACACGGCCGACTGCGTGTCAGGTCTGGGCCTAGGTTTGGTTTCCTGCTCTGTTTGGGATTGTTGTTTGATATATAATCAAACACGATTTTCTAGAGTTTAATATCAAAGAATTGTTAGACTTCTGCGCATATTGAGAGTGAGAACTTGTGAGCAAGTGAGAGATCTTTTGGTTAGGGCTTGTTCGAGTGATT
Organism: Asparagus officinalis; assembly: GCF_001876935.1. Lineage (NCBI taxonomy): Eukaryota > Viridiplantae > Streptophyta > Magnoliopsida > Asparagales > Asparagaceae > Asparagus > Asparagus officinalis. Next base: position 138,348,412 of record NC_033800.1, on the reverse strand, counting down.
GAGTGATTGTAACACTTTTGTACTCTCTTTGATTTAGTGGAATCTCCCCATCCTCTCCCCTGGACGTAGGTAAATTGCCAAACCACGTATATCTCTGTGTTTTCGATTGATTTGTTGTTATTTGGATTGAATTGTGTTCGTATTAGGTTTGGTCATCTTCTCCCGTGACTTATAGATTCGTTTGGTGTGCGAGCACGCTTCCGCATAGGCGCGCAATAGAGTATGTTGAATATTTTATTAAGAAAAGGTAATTTTACCTTTGTGTTTAGTCCCACATTGAAAAATGAAATAAACTCTCTCTCCCTTAACCCTATATATACACCCCTTATTCACATTCTAAAACACAAGAATATAAAGCTTTCTCCTCTCCTCTGGTTTTAAAGAAATTGTTTTTCTCTTCTTAAAATTTTGTTTTTTTATGGGTAATCTTCTTCATCTGAGCTGAAGCTCTGTACTCTCGCCCGAGTACAGAGGTCGGGGTGCTTCTGGGGGTTTTTACCGCTAGGGGATCATCTACCCAGGGTGATAGGCGAGTCCTCAATCTTCTAGGGCAGTGATTACATGACTGCTCCCGTCAGACCAGTTTTACTGTTTACTTTAATTTCGGATTTATAACTAATAACTTTGATTATTTTTCTAACAATCTAGAAGATTGAGTTAATAAGTTAATTTATTAAGTTAATTTATAAACCCGAAAAAAATCTATAAGTAATTAATAACATTGAAGGTAATGAACGGATGAATGCATAATCATCTTGCGTGGTAGTTTAATTGATAAGACTGTTCTCTGGAAAGGAATAGGAAAACATGTGCATTACTAAAATTATGACATTCTCTTTTTTGAGCCTTGAACTAGCTTTATGGAAATGTTGCTTAGTGGATCCGCATAGACAAATCAGCAGGTTTCATTTAGCCTTAATCATACATGAATACGTAGACAAACATAATCACATGTTGATATTCACAGTTCACGACATATAATGCTATATTTCCAATGTTTTTATATAAGTAATTAAGTCGGTGGACTATTTAACCGAGCACTTTGTGTTCTAGAATGGAACAATTGACATGATGGTCATCTACATGATATTCTCTGAGTTAAGGATGGAACTCCAATGATTAGTGGTACAATTAAAAAAAATTCAAACTTACATCTACAGATAGTTTACATAAACAAGGAAAATAGTATGCATAGATTTCACATTTAATCATGTTAGAATTTTTTTTTTGAACTGAAAGAACTGGGTGAGGTACCGTGTTCATTTGTATTAAAAAGCAAAATACTAGATAGAACCAACTGATACAACAAACCCACTAACAAGCCTAGGAGAAGGATCTAAATAAAGAAGAAGCTGGTAAGGAGCGGACCTTGTCGTCACCTACTGAACTCGCTTTACTTAGATCCTTCGTCAGGAGGACAAAAAGAAAGAAAAAAGAACAAAAAGAACAAAAAAAGAACAAAAAACTCACAACACAAGCTACATAAAGTCTGATACAACATGAACCAAAAGATAACGAAGCAGCAGCTTAAAGGAA
>NC_033800.1:138340758-138346864 GCF_001876935.1 Asparagus officinalis | reverse complement strand
TTACCCTCTGAGAATTTCTTGGCAACTTCCTGCAGCTTCAGATTGTGAGCAGCTCTGTGAATGCGCCTCGCCATTCTCTCCTCTTCAGCCCCTGTCCAAAACAAGATATATCTAGCAATGTTAGCGGCTATGAGGGTGGGGTTAGTAGGGAGGTCTCTGAAAATTAGTTGGTTTCTACAGTTCCACATTCCCCAACAAAAGCACAATAGCAGGTGCTTCCAAATTGCTCTAATGTCCGCACAAAAGTTATGATCTCTGTAAAGAATAATCAGCCCCTCTATGGAATGAGGCCATCTGACAAAAGGAGCTAGAGGGAGGAGGGAGGACCAAACTTGACGAGCAAAGGAGCAAGAGATAAAAAGGTGATCCTGAGTTTCTACTTCCTACATACAATGGGGGCAGCGAGGGTCTCCAATCCAACCCTTAGAAATCAGATTTGCTTTGGTGTTGAGCTTGTTTTTAGAGATGATCCAGAAGAGAACCTTGACCTTCAAGGGGATGTGAGATTTCCAAATGAATTTTTGAATATGAGATTGTATGCCGCCATAGGAGATGATAGAGTAAAATGATTTGACCGTAAAGGAGCCAGATGGGTGATGAGGCCAACTGATGCTGTCCAGGGAAGAGTTTGCAGAAACAGGTAGCGCATCCAGTAGGTAAGATAGATTGAGAATTTCGCGTTTCTCTTCATGAGAAATGCCCCTTCTGAGGATAGGGTGCCAATGCCAAGTAGAATTACGATGATAGCCTTGGGATCTAACTGAACTGCGTTTAGAAAATGCAAGTTGACAAGCTTTGGGAAATAGATTGCTAAGAGAATTAGCGCTGGACCACTTGTCAAACCAGAAACTGCAGGTTTTGCCATCACCCACCTGCCAACTAACCATACTAAAAAAAGATGAGTGAATAGAATGCAAGTCGTAAATAAATTTAGAGGCTGAACTGCTAGGAGGATGCACAAAGGGGTTTGCGCCATCTTTAGAGTAGAGAGAGAAGATTACTTTACTTATGAGAGAGCTCATGTCGAAAGCTTTCCATAATCATTTTGAGAGGACAACAATATTGAAGGAGGAGATATCGACGACCCCCAACCATCCTTCTTGTTTGGACTTACAGACAGTGGGCCAGTTGACTAAACATTTGGGTTTAGACTGAGAAGAACAACCATTCCAAAGAGAATTTCTTCTAATTTTGTCAATGTCCTTGATGACCCAAGAAGGCAATTTGAAGAAGGACATATAGTAGAGAGGGATAGAAGAGAAAACCGAGTTTAGGAGGGTGAGTTTGCCACCAATGGAGAGGGATTTGTTCTTCTAAAGGGAAAGTTTTTTTTTAAGAGAGTCCAGGAGAGGTTGCCACTCCCTTCTGCTCCCACATTTGCCTCATCCCAAAAAAAGATGGTGCTAACTCCCCCAAAGATTTTCGGCCTATTAGCCTCATCAATAGCTCCTGTAAAATTTTCTCCAAAGTTCTTGCTAATAGGTTGAAAACCTTTCTTCCCTTGTTAGTAGATCATTCTCAATATGCTTTTCAGTCTGGCAAATCAACGTTGGACTCCTTTCTTCTCGCCCATGAGATGATCAACCATTGCTCCTCTGGTAAAAAAGAAATTTGCGCAATCAAAGTCGATTTCTTCAAGGCTTTCGATTGTGTCAATTGGAATTTCCTTCTTTCTCTTCTCAAAGCTAGAGGATTTGGTCCACGTTGGTGCCTTTGAATTCATCACCTTCTGCATTCCTCCAAATTAGCCATCTTGGTCAACGGGTCCCCTACTAGTTTCTTCAGATGTTATAGGGGACTCAAACAAGGCGACCCTTTATCCCCCATGCTTTTCCTGCTGGTAGCTGATGCTTTAAACAAAATGCTCTCTTCTAGTGTTGCCTCGGGGGACTTAGCCGACCTCAAGTTGAAGGGTGAGCTTAACTCTATCAGAGCCCTTCAGTTCGCCGACGATACTATCATCTTTAGCAGGGTCTCATCCTCTGATATGACCATTCTGAAAACCATTCTGTTTCTCTTTGTTAAAATTTCTAGTCTTCAGGTTAACCCTCAAAAAACTAATCTCTTTTACCTAGGTAAAATGCCTCTCAAAAGCTCTTTTCTTGCTGGAGTGTTTAACTGCTCTGTAGGATAATCATGTTAGAATTAGTTACCTTAAAAATAAATTAGGCATATAATGATACAAAGAAAAATAATTTTAAAATTTTACAAGCAGCAGATCAAACAACGGGAAAGATGCTTGTGTGCTGCCAATTATTTTGGTTATTATTTATGCTTGTTTATTATGGATATGTATAAACCTCTTAGCAAACCAGAACTAGAGGTAATTGTGTTAACTTCTATTAATTATCATTATTGGTTAAAAAATATTTTCAGTTTTGGTTACTGTTCACCCGAAATTTATTTTACTGTTCATTCCAAAAAATATATTGTTCATATAAAAATATATTTTAATCTGTAATTAATTGCTTTAATTATTGTTAATTACTACATTTATTTAATTACGGCTGATTAAGTTGTAATTAATTTCTACTAATTAATTTTAACAGTTAATTACAATTAATTGTTTTAATTGCTTTAATTGTTTTTATTTACTGATAATTAAATCCAAAATTAATATAACTGTAATTAATTGCATGAGTGTGCAAGTTTCCAATTAACCAGCTTCCTTTTTAGTGTTAATTAGTCATGAAACAAATTCTCTTTCTTGAAAGAAAGTTTGTTTGTAGGCATGACCTTAAGTTACGGATTTGGATCCTCTCCACTACAAAAAAGTAGTGGAGAGACCACTGTTTTTAATCTCAATCGTTGATTATTTAGTAGGCGGTTATGATACAATCTAAATCTAACACTTATCATACCCCCGTGTATTGCACTCATTCCTAATTTGCACTAAAAGAAAAAATCACAACCATTAACTAGATAATCAATGGCCGTGATTATATAGTGGTCCTTCCACTATTTTTTTTGTAGTGGAGAGGATCCGAATCCTTAAGTTACATACCGCTCAGCATAAACTTCTGCATTTGCAAGTTAATGAGCCATCGCATATGCATGTTTATTTATAACTCTTCTGTAAACTTATAATGTTATCTATGATTAACATTTATATCTGTACATGCCATCGTTTGTTATTGCTTATAATGGTTAGGACATTGAGAATAAAAGAATTGAATCAAGTGGTTTGTGGCCTTAAAGACTAGTTATTTCTGCTAATATTCATATATGTGTTGATTATATATCATAGTTGCAATGCATATATGAACACATACTTTCGTTTTCAATCATGTTTAAAGTGGTTTCATGAATAATTCAACTGGTTTCATATTGGACCTGAACTGATTATAGGACTATCTATACTGGTTTTGTTTTGTATATACACTGGCTATTTAACACCATTATAAAAAAAAATTAAAATATCAAAATGATATGTTTAATAGGTGGTACTAAAAAACATTGGCCACGTAAATTTGAAAGGTCTTTTTGTAGGCAACCAATTTAAATTTGGAAGGTCATTTGTAGACAACCAATTTAAATTTAGGAGGTCTCCTTTGTAGGCAACCAATTTGCAACCTCTTATAATAAGAAAATTTAAAAATTTATGCATATGAAGTATGAAATATACTTTAAGATACAAAATCCTATTATAAGGTTCTCTTGAATGCTTTGCATGTAACTATTAGTAATGTCATTCATATATGTGCATATGCATGCATGTGAAGATATAACTGCAGTATTTTAGTTCCACATTATGGGCCAAAGTTTAATCTGCACAAACCATATGCAGTTAAATCTTCAGACATAAAATACGATCTTTTATGCTCATAGACCATGACCATTTTATGCTTACATGTTGCATTCAAAAGTGCTGTTTAATTTTCTTGTTGCTAAATTGATTCCTCTATCTATTGAACACTAAATGTTCTATTAGCAATGTTGGGCTTTAGTTCTTTAAATGTACAATATATTGTGTTCCCAAAGAACCTAGAAGTTATGGCAAACCCTTTATGCTTTTATTTTCTATTCCTTCCTTGATAATATTTGATCATTACAATTTCTACTTGATATGAACGCATATCAAATTTTGTTTAGACATTTAAAATGAAAATGTCTAATTATTATTATCCATTGTTTCCTTATAAGAGACATCAATAACTATGCTAACATGTTTTGATAGTGACTAGAAAGAATTATTTTATAGCTCTTCATTTGACTACATGTATAATGCTTTCTCTTGAGATTTCAGGAAATGATTAGAGTTGATATAAATATGCTCTGTCAACTAATATGACTAGTTACAGGAGATGTGATGAATCAATGTCTTGGAAAATCAAATCAAGAGGTATATCTTATATCTTCTATCTATATGATGAGTAAAAGTTTATAATCATTGAAGTTATATTGAAATTAGTCCATCAAATAATTAAAATTGCTATTAGGTTCATTTATCCTTATAAGTTGTTTTAAATTAATCTCTCCTCTTGCTACTTGTACTCGTGCCTATAGAGACTAGTTTTAAAATAACTTAACAAGAAAGGGACCTAATGCTAATGTCAAATAATATGAATGACTAATTATAAAATAACTTGATAAATATATACAACGCCTGTTAGGCAAAGTTATGATCTTGGACTTCGTAAAGTCTGAGAAGAATCTTGCTGACCCTTTGACTACGAGATTATCTAGGAATGTGGTTTTGAATTCATCGAGGGAGATTGGGTTAAGCCCATAAGTGAGGTAACTGACAGTGGTAACCCAATCTTTATTTGGAGACTTAGTCCCAATATTGATTCAATGTGGTAGAAACAAGCTGGACTAGTGACACTCGTGTGGAGCATCAACCTAGATATATTTATATATCATTATGGTAGCATCTGCTACTACCCCTTCTCATGGTGACGATACTTTTATAATACAGCTGGTTAGGCTAAGTTTTACTCTTAATAAGTACAACGCGTGTATTACGAAGGGTATGATATCCAGCTATAATACCCTTGGAGGACTTACCTACGTGAGAGGAACTGTGATGGCCAAGGTTAGGGGGTTGGGCTAACCCCTAGAAACTCTCATGAGTCGGTTATTGTGAGCATGACCTTTAACGCTCAACCTGCTTTACTCAATAGATAAAGACGTATTGTGTGTGTTTTCATCAATACCTGGTTAAAGGGGCCTAATTCAAGGTCTAGTCTATTATGTCCCTCACGTGGCGATGAACTCACTAAGGAAATGTTTAAAGCCGAAAACTACCTCTCCCGAATTCACGATACGAAAGGTTGCCCAACCTATATTTGTTTTGTGATTTATTAATTTATTTATTAATTTTTGAGTTTTCAGTCAATATTACCTTTGGGGGGGATTGTTGGATATTTTATTGAGAAAGGTAATTTTGCCTTTGTGTTTAGTCCCACGTTGAAAAATAAAATAAACTCTCTCTCCCTCAACCCTATATATATACCCATTATTCACATTATAAAACACAAGAATATAAAGCTTTGTCCTCTCCTCTGGTTTCAAAGAAATTGTTTTTCTCCTCTTAAAATTTTGTTATTTTTATGGGCAATCTTCTTCATCAGAGCTGAAGCTCTGTACTCTCGTCCGAGTAAAGTCGTCCGCTTTCGGGGGGTTTTACCGCTACGAGAGAGGGGATCATCTGCGTCAGGGCGATAGGCGGGTCTTCAATCTTCTAGGGCAGTGATTACACGACTACTCCCATCAGGCCAGTTTTAGTGTTTACTTTAATTTTGGATTTTATAACTCATAACTTTGATTATTTTTCTAATAGAATATTATCCTCATATTGATATGACTCATATATGATGTTTATCATATTCATATCTGTTTGTTAATCACATATATGAATACGGATATGTTTCGATAAGAAAAATTTATCCACTAAAATTGGATATAAATTCGGATATATAAGCGAATATACATGCAGATGCAAAATGGATATGAAAAAACTAGTTTATATATATATATATATATATATATATATATATATAGATACATACATATACATATACATATACATATACATATACATATACATATACATATAGAGAAAAATGGAGGTGTACATATACATATACATATACATATACATATA
>NC_033800.1:138331135-138339617 GCF_001876935.1 Asparagus officinalis | reverse complement strand
TACATAGGTAATTATGGCTGAGTCCAGGCAAACAGTTGAGTTGGCAGATAGTTTATAGGCATCGTCTGCAGATGAAATGAGTTGTCACTGAGTTTGACGTGATGGTGATTATGAGGGCATGGTGCTGACGAAGGGTGATGAGGCATGGAGACTCGTGGTATGAGATGTGATGATGATGGCCAGCTGTTGATGAGGAGCTCGAGAACAAATCGCCTCTTGACTCAACTTTGTGAGTGGAACGACAAGTACCGCCTTTGGTCAGCCTCGAAAGTTATCGACCCAGACTTGCAGAGTGGATGATGGTGGGTCAACTCAGAAGGTGAGTCCAAGTGAGAATGTCCCTCAACTCATCCCAACTTGGGTAGGGATGAGTGTCCATGTTGCTCAAGTCGTCTCTTGACTGGGGAGAGTTGATCTGTTGATTAGTTGCTGGTATGAGACACTTGTCAACTCTAGAGGAAGGATTAGCACTTAGGTTATATGATGACAAAACAATGGGGCTTAGTGGAAAGAATCTTGAAAAGATTCTATAATATCCCAAAAGAATATTGAATCATAGATCTCAAAAATAAATGTCTAAGATTGAATAATTCCTTTTTTTTATTTATTGATCCCCTCTATGTTCATTAAAATGATATCAAACATCCCAAGATGTGGGAGATGAAACCAGACATTGTTATGTATCCTGCATCACACAAGTAATGTTTACCTATAATTCTTACAAGGCAAGTTGGATATGAGACAAATTTTATTTTGCATTGTAAATAATATGATATTATTAAATGCAACGAGTTTAAAGTTTTAGTAAAATTAACATCATAGACTCTCAACCCATGAGGTCGTGGTCTAGATAAGGCATCTTGTGAGATCTTATAATTATTTGCAGAATCTTCCCGGCCTGCTAGTACATATGTGTAGGCATCGAAAATCGCCTATAGGTCTCTACGAACAGCTCAGTGTTAAGGAACGACGGTGAACATCACTATCCGGTTCACAGCAGTTCAATTGACGTCGGTGAACGCTTGAAGTGAATCGACGAACTACGCGAGCCGACAGAATTCCGGAACTACGAAGGCACGGGCTAATCGATGAAACAACGGAACTTCGGAATGATGAAGATACGAACTGATCGGGAACCTCGTATCGTTCACAAACGGTGAAATACCCTTCGTTTCTCATTTATCCCGCGGATGATTTAATCATTGGAACTTGTAGAACTCCCCGTCGGCTTTCCAACGCACTTTGAATCACTCAAATCCGAGTTCGGACGAAGAAGTTACGACAGAAACGGACGAACAGGCATAACGGAGCGTCTCAGGCTGAACTGGGGCACCCGAGGTGTCTCGGCACGAGCGAGACACCCTTGGGTGTCTCAGCCAAGGGCGAATACTAAATAGGGTACAGACTGTCTCGCACTTAGGACGTGTTTTTGACGGTTTTCGATCAGTTTTAACCGCTCCGTTATCCCCTCAAGCCTATAAATACAAGCCTTAGGCCTCATTTTTTCAGAGCTGGAATTTTGTAGATTAGGCGAAGCCCTGCCGGATTGAAGACTGATGGTGCACGGATTTTAAAGAGGAGGAGGAGGAGAGATCGGATCGAGTTCTTCAACGCAAGAGAGAGAGATTCGTCAGATCTACAGTTTCCCGGATCCGTTCCTTAGGATTATCCCGTTGCGGTAATCTTAAGAAGAGTGATTATCTCGCTTGGCCGAGATAAGAGCTACGGTTTTCTCGATCCCTTCGCGGATAGACGAAGCTCTGCCCAATTTTTTCAGCAATCAGATCTGATCGACGGTGGTCCACGGATAAACCCCAACATAGACAAAGATCCCACGCAAGCAGAAAACCGATAAACGATCTCTGCGTTTGTTTGATAAAGTTGTAAACTTTTTATTTTCATTGTGTAAGGAGATCTTATAAAAAGATCAACTTTTTATTTCATTCGAGTTTATTGTAACGACTAAAGTTATAATAGATTCGATAACAATGGAAACATTAACTTTCACCGCAAACAAACTGGCGACCACAGTGGGAGCCAACAGCTTCGCTGCCGAAGCTGTCGTGCCGCAGCCGACGATCAAGATCCCGGTGCTCGAAGAGGTCGAATACGAGTTCGACCAGCAGAAGTTCCTCCAGATCTGCCTCTCCTTGTAGATGCAGGAAGGCCTCCTCCTCCAGGAAGATCCGCTGGTCTTCAGATCTGAAGACCCAAGAAGATGATCTCTCCGCCGTCGCTGTTGTAGTTACACCTCGCAACGATTCGCCGGCTTCCAAAGAAACCAGATCCAAAGTTCGTGACAACTCCTCGAAAGTCAAGGAGTTGCCCGTTGAAAGTGCACCAGTGTTGACGAAGAGGGCTTGTCAAAGGCGCCGTCAACGTCTCGCGCGTCAATTTGCCGAGGCTTTGAAGCCTGTTGACGGGATCTGCTATGATGCGGATCTGAAACGCAGAAGCAAGCTTTGGGAACCTCCTCCCAACCACCTACTAATGAATGGGTTCGTGTCAAACGAAACCGTTCAACTCTTGAGGAGCGCATCCATAAGCGCCGCGCACTGTTAGCGCAGACGAGGATTCTTGTACGAAAGGCACAGGAATTGCAGAAGGAAAAGGCGGCCAAAAAAACACCAAGATCTAAGCAAGTCTGGATGTCAAAGGCCAAGTCAACGTTTAAGGAAAAAGCATCCGAGGCTGCTCTCCGGCCTTTGTCAACTCCAGATCCCATTCCTATTGCTCCCGCACCTCCTGTGAAGCTCTATGATAGCGTGGATCTCCCCAAATCTAGAGTCCCATTGAAGGATCGTGTCGGTGCCCTACCCGAGAATCGAGGAAAAGCGCTTGTTAAGGAAAGCTTGAGACCATTGAAGGAGCTTCGAGCAAATATCCGGACTGGGGGTCGTACGCGACCTCCAAATAAATTAATTTATACAACAGCCCGCTTGGAGGTGCGTGCAAAAAACCAGGAGCCCGTTAAGGTTTCACCCTCATAAGGGTGTGATTCCAAACGTGTGACTCCCGTAGATGCCAACAAGGCAATATTTACTCGGAGGAAAACGCGTCAGACAGACGAACTCGTTATACCTGAGAATCCATGTAAGCAGCCGATAGGTTACTCCGACCGCAACGTTCGATATTTGAAAGGATCTCCCCCAGAACGCCAAAGACCAAGCCAAGGCGTTTCTGTAGAAAAAGTCCAACTGTGCAAGATGATGAACTTCCAGAAGTCACAGTTAATATGGTTGATAAGGGGAAGTCAACGCGAAACTTCAATCCTCGTCATCTTTCGGACATATCCCAACGTATAACTCGGTTACGGTCGGGAACCGTTAGACAAAGGGACTATCAGAGGATGAATCAAGGATTATCCTCGGATGACGAAGTGTCAGATGCTAACTCTACTGTCGCTTCTGACAAAACGGTATCCAGCCTAGGTCAATCCCGCGAAGTGTTGATGGTTAGCACAGACGAGATCACTAAAATGGTTGAGGATGCCTTGGCCAAACAAAAAGAGAACTTCAAGTTCGAAATGGAAATGGCTATGATGCGAATGAGGGAAGAGCATGATCAACAAATTCGGGTTCTGTCCAATCAAGTCAGAGTTGAATCCAGCCGTCGCACCCAGAACGCCGCAATCGACAGCGATCCAGAAGTGGACGAAATCATCATGGCCGACGCACCTCCCAAAAATACTGGATATAGTTCAAGTACACCCCCTTCAGATAACAACGCTGGGGGTGGTTCGGCCAAAGATAATAACACTGGGGTTGGTCCCACTAAGGACAACAGTACTGGGGGTGGTCCCACCAAAGATGATAATGCTGGGGGTGGCCGCATTATTCCTCTCAGAAATTGTCTAAAACATGATATAGGTGAGGATGAAAAGATAAAGGATCTCGAGAGCAAAATCGACGCCCTGATGTCTGCTCGAGAGGTGAAGAAGACCGGGATTCCGTGTCCTTACCCAAGAGAATGGGAATTGATCCCGTATCCGGCGAAGTTCAACCTGATCAACTTCACGCCGTTCGACGGGAAGGGTTCCCCCACTCAGCACCTGATCTATTTCAAGTCCCATTTGGGAGTGATCTCTGGCAATGAGCCTCTGATGGTCCGGTCATTTGTTGGCACCCTTCACGGGCCCGCCTTCGATTGGTACCGCCGTCTCAAGGCCGGAAGCATCAACAGCTGGGAGGATCTGGAGAGCATGTTCCTCGCTCATTTCTTCGATGATGATGCCGAAGTGTCGATCAGAACACTCTTCGATGAGAAACAAAAAGACGGAGAGTCGGTGGATACCTTCATCAAACGCTTCCGCAATCAGGCAATGAACTGTAAGGATCCCGTCACGGAGGAGTTCGTCTTGCAGACCTGTCATAATAACTTGTCCATTAACATCTTGGACGTTATGGGAGTAGAGCCGCTTAATACCTGGAGAGAGTTGAAGGTGCGCGCAGAGCAGGCCGAACGCTTCCTCAGAAAAGGAGGAAGGTCGAAAGAAACCAACCGATGGTTAACCCTCTGAATTCGAGTCTCGTGTCCCATGATGAAGGGAAGGCACCTACAACAGTTGTTGACGTTAATCAAACGTCACAATAACAGCTCCGAAGACAACAGAAGAATTCGGATCCAAGGCTCCAAAAAGAGTACTCATTCAAAGACGAAGACGTTCCAGCCATCTTCGAAACCCTTCTTGAAAACAACAAGATCAAGCTGCCACCCATCACAAATCAGGAGGAAGCTGACGGTACCGCGGATCCGAAGTACTGTGCGTACCATAGGAGGATTCTTCATCCCACTAAGGCTTGCTTTACTTTAAAAAATATCATCCAAACCTTGGTTGAAGCCGATGTCATAATGCTAGGATAAACCAAATGAGAACGGCAACACTCCGAAGAGTATACGAGTATAAACTGCTTCTCAGGACTCCGACAAGTATAAGAGTATAAACTGCTCCTTCCGATACTCCAATAGGTATATGAGTCTAAACTGTTTCCTACCGTTGATGGGAAGTTCCTGGAGAATGTTACGCTAATATTCTTAAGGATAACCCGGTCATGTAATGGAGTACAAAGTCAGACCCAGGTCCAAGAAGGAAGTTGGGGGTGGATGATTCATGTAATGGGAAGTTCCCGGAAGAATACTATATGTAATTTTCTTAGGGATAACCCGATAATTACGAACAAGGTGATAAACACTAAACCCCCACTATGATTTGTACTCCCACTCTCACTGTCTACCTGGTCAAACCTTCCTATAGTTAGGACCACAACCAAAGTCCCCTCTCGATTCCTTCCATGAACGAGAGGTCCACTTTCAAATTGAACGATCAAGCCTGTAAAAGGTAAGATCATCTCAAACCTCCCACTTCCACTGCTTCCTTGGTCAAACTGGTCAAACCTATAAAAGTTAGGGCCAAAGCCAGATTCCCCTCTCGATTCCTTCCATGAACGAGAGGTTTACTTTCAAATTGAGCAATCAAACCTATAAAAGTTAGGATTGTCTCTAACTTTACTTAGTCAAACCTGCAGATAGTTAAGACTAAGATTGAGTTATCCCTTTCGATAAACGAAAGACTTCCGTCTTTTCCTTTTTCAACCAAACCTATAAAAGTTAGGGTCGAAATCGGAATTTCCCCTCAATAAATGAGGAACTCTTTTCTTGGATCAAGCAACCAATCCTATAAAAGTTAGGGTTACTTAAATCTTTTCGATTCTCGGAGTGGAGATCCCACTCCTAGTTTCATCTTTCCGGATTCTGGGGGTGGAGATCCCACTTCGAGTTTCCTTTCCAACTGAAGATAGAATATAAAATTCTTCCTCTTCGGTGCCGGGAGATAGAATATAAAATTCTTTCTCTTCCATTTTGGGTTCGTCTTTACCCTGAGAAGAGACACAATTCTCAACTTCGAATCCGTACATCCTATGCACGGGGAACTTTATCTCGACTCCTAAATAGAGATAAGCCTACGTTTAATACACGTTGCCGGTTTAGTCTTTTACCGATTGAAAAAGACACCAGAATCCAGTCTGAGGTATTTTATCCCGAAGCCTAAGTAGGGATAAGTCAACGCTTAACCCGCGTTGCTGGGTGGTTCGTTCCCGTAAAAACGACCGAGTCTACGTATTCAGCATCGTAGCAACAAAAATCCATGCCTTTTATGCATGGGGAATTTCATCCCGAATCCTAAGTAGGAATAGGTCAACGCCTAACACGTGTTGCCGGTTAGTCTTTGACCGTAAAAAGGACAAAAGACCACATATTCAACATTGTGGCAGGTTGTTATTAATAACACCAAAATCCGTGCTTCACACGCACGGGGAATTTTATCTCGAATCCGAAGTAGGGATAAGCCAACGCCTAATACGCGTTGCCGGTTTAGTCTTTTACCGATTGAAGAAGACACCAGAATCCGAGTCTGGGGACTTTTATCCTGAATCCTAAGTAAGGATAAGTCAGCGCCTAACACGCGTTGCTGGGTAACCTGTTCCCGTAACAATGGCGAAGTCTACGTATTCGAAGTCATAGCATCAAGTCTAAGGGAGTTCATTCCTTTAGCACAACGTCATATGCAGAACGGATTTAAACAATCCGCTTGCTAGCCCGACTCAAACGGTAGTCGGTAAAGGCACATCAAACCGCTTGCTAGCCCGACTCAAACGGTAGTCGGTAAAGGCACATCAAATCCGTTTATGGCTGAGGATTTGTCAAAAATCCTAAGTCTACGTCTAACACACGTTGCCGGGTAGTCTATTCCCGTGAGAAGGACAAAGTCTACATATTCAATGTCGTAGCACTAAAAGAGTTAACTCTTTTAGCACAACGTTATGTGCAGAACGGATCTAAACAATCTGCATACTAACTCGACTCAAACGGTGGTCGATAAAGGCTCATCAAACCCGTTGATGGCTGAGAATTTGCCAAAAATTCTATAAATGCGAGTCATTGACGCACCAGCTCCATTAGTTGGTCTCGTGACTTGAGCATCCAACAACTTCAGGATAAAATCTATACATGCAGATGAATCAGCTTTAACAGTTGGTCCTGCAGCTCCGACATTTGGGATCACCGTGCTCCAATACCTTAAGAGCTTAAACTGTGTATGCTCCAGCAAACGTACGAGTATAAACTGTGTTAACGCCAGTCAACGCGTTGCGATCAAAAAGTCAATGTATGACGTTCGAAACCCCAATGTCAACGCCGGTCAACGTGTAACCCTAGGTCAATGCCAGTCAACGCGTTGCGACCAAAAAATTAACGTACGACGTTCGAAACTCTAGGTCAACGCCGGTCAACGCGTAACCCTAGGTCAACGCCAGTCAACGCGTTGCGACCAAAAAGTCAACGTACGACGTTTGAAACCCTAGGGCCAACACCGGTCAACGCGTAACCCTAGGTCAACGCCAGTCAACGCGTAATCCTAGGTCAACGCCAGTCAACGCGTTGCGACCAAAAAGTCAACGTACGACGTTCGAAACCCTAGGGCCAACGCCGGTCAACGCATAACCCTAGGTCAACGCCAGTCAACGCGTTACGGCCAAAAAGTCAACGTACGACGTTCGAAACCCTAAGGTCAACGCCGGTCAACGCGTAACCCTAGATCAACGCCAGTCAACGCGTTGCGACCAAAAAGTCAACGTACGACGTTCGAAACCCTAGGTCAACGCCGGTCAATGCGTAACCCTAGGCCAACGCCGGTCAACGCGTAACCCTAGGTCAACGCCAGTTAACGCGTTGCGATCAAAAAGTCAACTCAATGACACGAGCCAAACTCAACTCACTAGTGATAGACTCGAGATTCCGACGACGGCCAGGCGATAAACGCAGCGCCAGAAGGATTTCAGCTATTCATCAAAGCATCGAGTAGACTGAAAATCGAAGGAGTCAAGAATCGAAGCTAACTACAGGTCCTTTATGCCGACTGAAGGCTGGACCAATCACATCCAAAATATTCCAGCCTCTTCTACAAAAGAAACGAGTCTGGAACGCTTTGGAGGGGGTATCTGTAGGCATCGAAAATTGCCTATAGGTCTCCACGAATAGCTCAGTGTTAAGAAATGACGATGAACATCACCATCTGGTTCACAGAAGCTTGATTGATGTCGGTGAACGCTTGAAGTAAACCGACGAACTACGTGAAACAACGGAACTTCGGAATGGTGAAGATATGAACCGATCGGGAACCTCGTATCGTTCACAAACGGTGAAATACCCTTCGTGTCTCATTTATCCCGTGGATGATTTAATCATTGGAACTTGTAGAACTCCTCGTCAGCTTTCCAACGCACTTGGAATCACTCAAATCCGAGTTCAGATGAAGAAGTTACGGCGGAAACGGACGAACAGGCATAACGGAGCGGCTCAGGCTGAACTAGGACACCTTAGGGTGTCTCGCTCATGCCGAGACACCTCGGGTGCCTCAGTTCAGCCTGAGATGCTCCGTTATGCCTGTTCGTCCGTTTCCGCCGTAACTTCTTCATCCGAACTC
>NC_033800.1:138329702-138330680 GCF_001876935.1 Asparagus officinalis | reverse complement strand
AAAATAAAGTGTTAGATCCTTTGATAATCAAAATTAACCTCAAATTCATTAATCTAAGGATAGGGCTGTCACAACTGTACGACCGACATATGTTCAAATATTTTAGACACGGATCCTGATATTTCACTGTATATCTATCCGTTATCATATCCTATCGGATGCATATTTTAGTAACAAGATTTGCATCCTAATAGATATAGATAAAGATATCTCTCCTAATATTTTTGTTCATCCTAATTAACAAGTATATAAGCTTAATTAAGATACCCAAAAGAAAATTTATATTTATATTCTTGGCGTTGGAAAAAATATGGAACTCGCATCCCTTTTTTACCACATATTCTAGATTCAGCCTAGTTCATGCCATCTTAGTCCAAGTCCATCCAAACAATGACCGAATTATCTAATTCAACGGGTCCCACATTATCCAATATTTTAAGATTCGCCAAATAGCAACTTGACAAGTTATTTAGGATGAACGCAATATGTAGCCAACATGAATCATTAATTAATTATAAATATTTTGGATATTCGTTTTTATTAAGGGAAAATTGTTTCTAGGCCCCAAATTTAAACTTTCAATGTGCCCCAACCCCTCCTATTTTTTTTAATATGCTTTAGCCCTTTTTTTTTTGAAAAAAATGTGCTCAAGGCCCCTCCATCATGATTCCAGCTCATGCCAGCAGTTGATTAGACATGTCAGTTCATGATTAGACATGTCAGATGGCTTAAATCCTAAATTTACCCTCCTTTTTCTCATGCCAGCGGATGTTAACTCTTACAGATAACACGTTAACTCTTACAGCTAACATGTTAACTCTTACAGCTAACATATTAACTCTTACTAATGTGCCCACGCGAAGTTCCTCGGGATGGCGCAGACGGCGGAACAGGGGAGGGGGCAGAGGAGGACCGGAGGAGGAGGAGGAAGGTGTAGGGGGAGGTGCAACGGGGGAGGGAGGCAGGGGAGGGGAGGGA
>NC_033800.1:138323264-138329439 GCF_001876935.1 Asparagus officinalis | reverse complement strand
GGGCAAAGGGGGACCGGCGAAGGAGGAGGAGGAGGGAGGTGAAGGGAGGGCAAAATCGGGATTTTGGACTGGAGGGACATGGACACAAGTTTTTAAAAAAGGCGGGACTGCAGCACATTAGGGAAAGTAAGGAGGCTACAGCATAATAGAAATTAAGTTTTGGGGCCTTGATGCAATTTTCCCTTTTATTAATATCGTTAAGTTACAGACTCTTTCTTTGTAACTATCAAGGTTTAGCGATAAGCCTTCAAATTTTGTTGATATAAACAGTATATAATTGTTTATTGAATTTGGCGGATTATGAATGTCCTATCCCAAAATTTGACACCGGATTCATCTATAATTAGAATGATTCCACCAGAGAAAACAAAGTTTCTGTAGAGTGCTGCCATTACTATACGTGCAAATGCACGTGCAAGGGACAAGTTTTTTTAAAGTACTTTATATTATTTTCAAATATTATGTAGTAAATTAGGTTTTAATGTGAGATCTTAAAATTTGATGAAACTATCCCATCATGTGGGGGAATCATAAGTCTTCTTATCCTCTATTAATTAATATACTGTTCATATAAGTTTTATTATTATTATTATTTTGTCATAGAATAAAATGCATGTTCATAATGCACATGATATAAAAATTATATTTATTTCATATCATTTTTATGGTAATAAATTTTTTTTAAAAATACATTTATGGGGAAAAAATATGTCATGAATGCTTGTAGTATTTTCAGCTTAATGCTTAAAGTTAACCCAATGCAATCTCAAGACACTTTATTAGAACTTAAATTTGTCATTAGTTTGAATAAGTTGATTCTGTTTATCTAAAATTTACATCTTTTTAGGACATTTTACTATAATTAATTAAAATCAATATTGAGTATTAACAATGGTTTATAATAGTATACTTTTCAAAAATATATTGTTATTCTCTTTAAAACATTATAGATCTCCAAAGGTTGTCATATATCTTTGACTTATAAGGGCCTGTTTGTTTGCCTAAAAAAATTAAAAATCAAAGAAATGGAAAACTATTAAATCAAAGAATTGTTTTGGGAGTGTTTGGTTTGCTAAAAAAAGAAGTAAATCAAAGAAATGAAGATGAGTTGTCACATTATTATAGGACGATGTGAGTGATTTTTTAAGAAAACTTGTTTTGATGTTGTTTGGTTGGCGAAAAAAATAATAAAATAAATTATAAGAAACCTATTTCTTGTAATAGGTTGTTTTCTTTTGCTTGGTTATTTCTTAAAAATAAGAAAATATATGAGATGAGATGAGTTTTATTATATTATTGGATGATGTGACCCACACTTAAGGAAATTGTTTTCCTAGCTTTTTAGGAGGCAAACAAAGAAATGAAATGTTAATGAGATGAGATGAGTTGTCACAATCTTATTGGATGATGTGAGTAATTTTTAAATATGAGATGAGATGAGTTGAGTGATGTTGTGAATGAAAATAATATTTTATTAGATTTGGTGGATGTGATGGATGAGTTGTTGGATGAAAATAATATTTTATTAGATGTGATGGATGAGTTGTTGGATAAAAATAATATTTTATTAGATGTTATGGGTGAGTTTTAGGGATGGAAATGTATAAAATTGTACTTTTTGAGTTTTCTTGGTTTGCATTTCTATTTTTTTGGTTTTTTTGGAAATAACCAAACAGCCCCTAACAAGAAAAATGTGGTTGTACTAAGGGGCTGTTTGGTTGTTGTTGGTAAAGTTGTGTATTTATGACACAATTTGGAAAGTTGTTGTCCACCTCATCAATTTTACTTTTATACTTTTCTTTGTTTGTTTTTGATTCCATTGGAATCATAAAACACTTGTTTGGTTTGCAAAATAAAACTTTAATTGTTTGTTTGGAAAGTGTAAAAAGTGGTCCCTACATTTATTTTTTGTGTGGAATGTATGACTATTTCCACCCACTTCTGTTCGTAGACAATATTTTATCGTGAAATCTTCAATCTACCTCTATTAAGCCATAACATTGTGCAAGTAGAATTTTACCCCAATAAGAAGTCGTAGGGGCTATTTGGATAGAAAATAAAACGGATAAGCAAATGTTACGATCAAATTCCTATTTCAATATTTAGTTGGCCAAAATTTAATTGAAAATTATAATCACATTTTCATTTTGCAGAAAAAAATATTGCAACATTTGATGCAACCAACGTATTATTTAAAGAAATTGTTGAATTAATTCTAACTCATCAAGTTAGCTAATTTAAACCCATAAAATATAGATTATTTTAGATTGTACATGACAAACATTTAATTTTCAATGAGAATTACATTTCATGCTACACATTATCTGAAACCAACAACTTTTACAATTACCCAGATATTGGTAATTGTAATTGAAACTACATTTATACAACAAAAGTCTACACATACAGACAATTTCTTTAAACACCCTCTGAAATGAGCTCGTTGACTTAGCCCTCTTCGAGGGCCTTTTGGTCAATATGCCAATGCAGAAAGGAAGACGGGAGGGGTGTTTTTGTAACTTGCTAATTTTTCTTGTCGTTTATGGGTTGAGCGTGCCTCTTCTAGAAACGACTCCAACCACCGCGTCCGCTCGGCAAAGTTAACGTGATGCACAAGGACAGGTGGCGGATTCTGAGTGGTGGACTCAACTAACGCGTGTACATCGAGGCACGGGCGACAGCAACGAGTCGTTGGGATCTAAGAGGCCCATATCTCATGAGTGATGAGTCGCCTTCGGCCCCTCCACACTTTCTAGGATTCGGTGTAGGAAAGGTAGTAGAATGGGACTGGACTCGGACTGAGTCAACTTTGGACTTTGCTTTATATTATAGTCATCTCATACAAATTTTAAGGGTTTTTACGTAGAAACTATTTTTTACTTTTGTTGGAATTGATACATATCATATTTTACTTTTTCTAATTTTAATTTTTTATGGAAATCATCTTTAATTGTAATGTCATCAATTCTGATAATTTCTGTTATGGTGTTGCCACTTGCCGAAATATAATTCATTGACAAATGAACAGACCAATGTACTTTCTCAATCAACGCCTCAATCAAATTGGTGGCCCAAGCCCAATAAGAGAGTCCGACTTAGCCGGCTGGACGAGTCGATATTCTTTCATGTCGACTCGAAAAACGATACTAGCCGACCCTCTTGTCGAAGACGATTTACCAGGAGTCCACTCGACCATTCAACTAACGCCTCACGATGACGACTCGAAAGGCGTTACTTCTCCGCGAAGCTAAAGGATAACTTCTACTTCGAGCTTATCCTCGCTGACAACATGTCCACATCACATTTAATGCTTAGCAGACATCATCATGCCGCTAACCCCAACAGTCTTTATATCTCATCGGAGCACGTGGGCCACCATCATACTCACTTTCACTTCTCATTTAATGCTGAGAAGACCCTCCCTCCAGTCGCCAGCCGACACCTGTAAAGCAGAGGCTGACTCAGCTGTCAGCCCACACTTCGCCACCGCCCTTCTGTGCTCGGCCGAAGTGATTAATCTACCCCGTATACACTGGGTATAAATACAGGTATTGTTCTAACATTGACGAGGTTCCAAAATTCTATCCTCTCTAACGCATGCATTGCTCAATAACAAGAACACACAATTCTTTCTGGATCCCACTCAAGTTCATCAACTAACTTGATCATTGGAGGTATAACGGGGGAACCAATCCCCGCCCTCTCATAAATTTTTACTTTTGCAGATTCCTCAGATACCTAACTCAAGAAACAGACATAAAGTCATGGAAGAAAGAAACCCCTCATCAATCCTCAATAACCTCATCCTGCCCTGGATACGTATTGGTTGTGTGATCACTAGTACATCAACAATTTATGTTTAAAAAAGACTCACAATACCTATAGTCCGCTTACTTCTCCTCTTCTCTTCAAGCTCCTCCACCAAAATCTCCCTTTAGCGAGTTGAGAAGAAGAGTGAGTGTTGAAGGAAAGAGAGAGTCTTGGGGTAAATTTTCTTTAGATTAGGTACACGCGACTTCTCCTCTTCTCTTCAAGCTCCTCCACCAAAATCTCCCTTTAGCGAGTTGAGAAGAAGAGTGAGTGTTGAAGGAAAGAGAGAGTCTTGGGGTAAATTTTCTTTAGATTAGGTACACGCGTATCTATAGTCTCTTCTGCTTGGTTAGCACAAAAAAAAATCATGTGATGTGGAGGGATGATCCACAATGGAAAATAAATATGGTTTCGTTGAGCAAGTGCATATGCAATGGTTGAGATGGAGAACAAAGATACATGGTGTTGGTTTCTTCACTGTTTGATAAATGATCTTGGTCTTATTGAGTCTAATGGGTGGGCTTTTATGTCAGATAGACAAAAGGTATATTTCAAAAGTTGTTCTTTACTTATTTTTTTTCACTTTTAATTTCACATGTTATAGATTTTCTTTGCTAAGTTATTTATGTGTAGGGGTTGATTGAGGCACTGAGCATTGTGGTACCAACTGCAGAAGTAAGATTTTGCTGTAGGCATATTCATGCTATGTGAAAAGCTTGTAGGGCTTCGACAAGAATCCGTTTTGATGTTGCAAAGAAAGAGATGAAAGAATTGGATGAGGATGCATATGCATACCGCATGGCTGAAAATCCATGCCACTGGATTATACATGCTTTTAGGACATGCACTAAGTCTGGTTGCCTCATCAACAATACGTGTGAATCAATTAATAAAATGATTCTAGAAGCAAGGGACAAGCTAATACTTACATCAATGGAGTTCATCAGAAGGCTTCTTATGAAGAGAATTGTTTTGAAACAAGGAGGCATTGCAAAGCATGAGGGGGTGTTGACGCCAAAGGCAGAACACAAACTTGAGCTACTGAAAAAAGCAATAAGCACTGTAAAACTGAGTATGGTGGTGATAATAAGCTTGAAGTTAACTATGACGATATTGTAAAAATAAGAAGAGGGAAGCTAGTGAGCAGGCAGCAGCTTCATTGAGAGTCAAAAGAAGAAAACATCATAACAAATGCAAAAATTATGGGAAACTTGGTCATGATATTGTAAAAATGAACAGATTAGTAGAGCTCCACTAGGAAAAGGGGGAAGAACAAAGAAGGTTGGAGCAACTTTTGCTGCCAATAAAGGGAGAAGAGCTGTAAGTACTCTTTCAAGTTGAAATTTCAAAATTTCAGTTGAGTCTGATAAAATTAACTTATCGACTCTCTTCAATAGAGAGATAGGTCCATAAACCCGTTAAGTTAACATCACACCTCTGATGACATAATCCACTTATCGACTCTCCTCAATAGGGCGATAGGTCCTCATACCCGTTAAGTTAATATCACACACATCTGACGACCAAATCAACTTATCGACTCTCTTCAATAAAGCGATAGGTCCATAAAATATTATTAGGTTAATATCACACCTCTAACAGTCAAACCCTCCCTAATAAACTTGTTAATCCTTTTTCAACAAGAATAGCAAGTTTTCATTATAAAATCGACTAAATACCCATATTGGTATTTTATTTCAACCCCATTTGCCAAGAAGGTATTTTAATTAGGAAATTCGGCGTTAAGGCATTTTAATTGAATAAAATTACCAATTAGGTCCTTTTTCTCGTCGGTGACCACTTTTTCGGCGAGAACTCGTCACGTACGTTGCACGCGGTGGCTTAATCTTTGTTTAAGCTGCTGATGTGACACTATTTTCTGACCAACGCGGATCTGAGCTGGGACTCGGGGTGAACTCGGCGACGGCGGGGAGTTCTTTAGGGCGGGCTGAGCTTGAAAGGAAAAAGGGGTAGCAGAGCTTGGAGCGGCGGCGTAGCGTCTGTGGTCTCCGACGGGGAAGAGAGGACGGCGACGACTGGCGGTGGTAGGAGGTGGTCGGGTCTCAAGTTGAGGGCGAAGGGAAGCTCGGAGTTGGGCTGGTCGGCGGGAACTTGAGCAGCAGCAAGTTCGGCGTGGGGAAGCTCGACAGAGAGAGGAAGAGGGAGGGTCTGGGGGATGAAGGCGGGGAGTGGAGGGAAGAGGAGGAGATGGAGGTGTTGAAGTCGGGCTCGCCGTGGACAGAAGGGGGAGGAGAATGGGGTTGCTGTCGTCAGAGCTCGGTGATGGTGAAGGAGGCAACAGGACAAGGGTGAGTGGCGAGGTGGAGGGGCTGGCCTGAGACGGTCGTGGGGCTGGGCTGCAAGC
>NC_033800.1:138273487-138322763 GCF_001876935.1 Asparagus officinalis | reverse complement strand
ATATATATATATATATATGAGGAAACTGCAGGAGCGCTGGGCAGCTCTTCTCAGCGTGCGCTGTGGGGTTCTATTTGAAAATTTCCCTTCCATCGCGATTCTCAAGGTGGGTAGAGTTAAACCGCTGGCCAGCTCACAGATCCCTCTCTCTCACCCCAAAAGAGGGAAGCTCCCCCCAAATCTCAAATCTCTCTCAGATCCCCGACCACGAATCCCTCTTCCTCCCAAATCGTCGACTACGAATCCCTCTTCCTCCCATTTCATCTCCGCCACGATTCCTCTCCGCCCATTTCGCCAGCTCACAGATCCCTCCGCCACGATTCCTCTCCGCCCCCTCTCCGTCGCGGGTGACCCCAGACCGAGCAGTCGTGACCCCATCCACCACCACCACCGACGAGCAGCGCACCGCCACGAGATCCAGTCCCCCGCCACCCGCTGGGTAGTCCTCCTCCTCCTCCTCCTCTGCTGGGCAGTCCTCCTCCTCCGCGAGATCCAGTGGCAAAGAGCTCCAGCCCGGTAATTTCTATTCCTTTTTTTTCTTGCCCTTTTACTTTGAATTTTGATCGGATGCGGCCGGAATATTCTCTGATCTCAAAAGCTTCGTTGGCTTTTTATTAGATTTCTTTATTTGTTGGCTTTAGTTACTGTTTAATAATCTGGAGAATTTAATAGTATTTGGCAAACAATAAAAAAAAGAGTAATTGTGTGTGTAAGAGAAAGGTTTTATGGATGCAAACTCTTGAGATTCTCTGCAACAATAATCCAAGCAAGGTCATATATAATTATCAACTAGGCCTTTCTGTTCTTTTCAGTTTTTGCTTATGGTTATGGTTAGGGTCAGGACTATTGTAACTAAGCAGTATAGTAGCTAGAGAGAACAAATTTTCAAATCTATCATTTAATGGACAATTATATATGATTTGTCAAGTCAGAATTAGCACAATTCATAGGGGATATGGTGTTAACTACAAAATTACATTAACCATCTAATTAGTAAAATTGGATGGCTATATGATTTATGTGCCTTTTCTCCTCACCTTATAATCTCAGCAATATATAATCCATGCTGTGTTATTACGCTTATGGAAAAATATCAATTTTTTCTTCTTTGCATTTCTTGTACAGCAAATAAAGTGTTCGAAATGGGCTGGATTTGGGTGGAGGAGGAGGACTGCCCAGCGAAGGAGGAGGAGGAGGAGGACTGCCCAGCGGGTGGCGGGGGACTGGATCTCGTGGCGGTGCGCTGCTCGTCGGTGGTGGTGGTGGATGGGGTCACGACTGCTCGGTCTGGGGTCACCCGCGATGGAGAGAAAAATTATTTGTCATTTAACCTTAGGGCCGTTTTAGGGATATTTATTGCGAGTGAGAGCCTAAAAGGGCGTACAATTAGTATAATCAGTTTCCAGTCAAAACACGAAAATAATTTTAAATTTACTAACATTACAAAAGATATAATTATTTTGCACGTGGGTACTGTTTTTAGTGTTACTAATATAGTGTACGTGCGTTGCACGTAGACAAACTTGAATATTTACAATGCGCTAAATTATAATTATATTAACAAATATACTCTATACTATCTTTACCTTAGTAACATTAGGTTTCTATTATTAAGCTTCATTTGTTTTTGTTTTTGAACTATCATCCTAATTTTTTTAAAATTAACAGATGGAAGGGTCTTTCATTTCGAAAAAAATTAATGAATCACATAATGATAATGAGTTGTTTAGATTATAATATACATATATATCTAACACTATTATAAAAGTATGTTGTCATGTTAAAATAATTTATAAACTTACTAATTAGATTTATAAATAATTTAAATATGTTTTTTATTGTAGTTATTAAAATTTAAATGTGTAACAATGAATTAGGATAAATGTCATTTTTTGATTAATGATTTCCTTTCCACCTGAAGCTCTATGAGACATAGCACCAACCAAGTTATTTGATCAACGAATAGTAATTTTCACTCACCAAATGAACATGAAATACATAATTATTCATGCATAACTGAAAAGTATACAACTCACTCTCACAATGATACTTTACATTTCTAGTCACACTATTGCATAATACTGGATCTCCCTAACAAAATCACGAAGAAAAAATCACAATTTCTCTATACTACATCACATAAACTTGAAGCTCATCATAAAATCAAACATATCAGACCATCATAATTACTAGATACACCTTTGAAATTATACCAACCAATTCTAGATTGATGGAAATGAAAGTAAACAGACATATTTATCTTTCTTTACTTCCTCTCTTTACTGTTCACCAGAGCAAACATTGAAATTGGCCAGGACTGCGGTGGCTAGTTGCGAAGGTCAGGAGGTGGAGGTCATTGTTGATGGAGTTTGTAGGAGGCCAGGGAGTATGAGAGAGAGAGAGAGAGAGAGAGAGAGAGAGAGAGAGAGAGAGAGAGAGAGATTAAACTTTGAGAGGTTGGAGCTTGATTGTTTGATTGGGAATGTGAATTGAGTTGTATAATCATCGGATATTATATAGGAAATTGGAGCTTGATTGTTTGATTGGGAATGTGAATTGAGTTGTATAATCATCGGATATTATATAGGAAATGGTCCTAGAGAGGTTAAGGATATGAATAGTTAGAGTTTATTTTGTAGTTAGTAGGGCTATTAAATTGATGATGATATTTAATTAGCAATTACGATAAGAATTTGAAACTATTGCATAGTAGGCTATGTTGTTACATAGTATTATTATTATTACTACTACATATTATTATTATATTGAGTTACTATTATATAATAATAGAGAATGAGTTTAATTGAATTAATTTTTCTAATAGTAGTGAATGTAAATTAGAGGTGCATTTATTACATTTAATTTAATTGGTGATTATGAGAAAGATATGAGAAAATCACAATTTCTCTCTACTACATCAAGTTACATAAACTGAAGCTTGTCATAAAATCAAACATATCATACCATCATATTGACTGGATCCACCTTTGAAATTATACCAACCAATTCTAGATTAATGGAAACGAAAGTAAACAGACATATTTATCTTTCTTTACTTCCTCTCTTTACTGTTCACTAGAGCAAATAGTGAAATTGGCCAGGACTGCGGTGGCTAGTTGCGAAGGTTAGGAGGTGGAGGCCATTGTTGATGGAGTTTGGAGGAGGCCAGGGAGTATAAGAGAGATTAAGAGGGGGAGAGAGAGAGAGAGAGAGAGAGAGAGAGAGAGAGAGAGAGAGAGAGAGAGAGAGAGAGAGAGAGAGAGAGAGAGAGAGAGAGAGATTACACTTTGAGAGGTTGGAGCTTGATTCTTTGATTGGGAATGTGAATTGAGTTGTATAATCATCGGATATTATATAGAAAATGGTCCAAAAGAGGTTAGGGATATGAATGGTTAGCGTTTAATTTGTAGTTAGTAGGGCTATTAAATTAATGATGATATTTAATTGGCAATTACGATAAGAATTTGAAGCTATTGCATAGTAGGCTATGTTTTTACTTAGTATTATTTTTACTACTACTACATAGTATTATTATATAATAATAGAGAAGGAGTTTAATTGAATTAATTTTTCTAATGGTAGTGAATATAAATTGGAGGTGCATTTATTACATTTAATTTAATTGGTGGTTATGAGAAAGATATGAAGGGGTATGGTTTATGTATGTTGTGTTTTATGTATTGATATATGTGTTTTTATGTATGCATGTATGTGTTTTAGCATGACTTGGAGGGTATTTTTAGAAAAAAATATTTTAACATGGCAACACACTTTTATAATAGTATTATATAGGGCTGAGCATGGTTCGGTTCAAACTGAAAAAACCGACCGAACCGACCCGAAATTAGCAGTTCAGTTCGGTTTTGTTTGTAAAACGGTTCGGGTCGGGTTGAAAATTTTTCAACCCGAAATACTCGAACCGACCGCCACAAATAAACTACCCATTAGAAACCCACAAACCCCTCCCGTTCCCTCATATCTCAAAACCCTAAATCCCCAGCAGCCCACCACTTCCTCTTCCTCAGTTCCTCTCTCTCTCTCTTTGTCTGCCGCCTCCGCGCTCAAATTCCGCAATTCCGCCTTCCGTGCTCGGCACTCCGCCGTCAGCCATCAGCTGCCATCTGCCAGCCAAACTCCCTCTTCCTCAGTTCCTCTCTCTCACTCTCTGGCCGCCGCACTCCGCAGTTCTGCCTTTCGCGCTCGGCACTCCGCTGTCAGCTGCTAGCCGCCAGCCGTACTTCCTCTTCCTCAGTTCCTCTCTCTCACTCTTTGTCTTCCAATTCAAAACTCCAAACCAAAAAAAGGAAAAAAAGTCAGTTATTTCTAAACCTCACAATTAGATCCATTAAAATCCAACAAGGGTTTCGATTTGGGGACAAGATGGAGACTTTCCGTCGGATCTCGGCGATTTCAGAAGAAGAGATGGTTTCTTTTCTCTAATTTTTTGTTTTGTTCGCTTTATTTCTAGGATGCCATGCTTCTTTCTTGATTATTTTAAAGGACAAGCGCACTATTCAATTAAAAAGAGTTAATTTTTTTGATCATCATGTACTTGAGCATCAAATTGGTACATTGTTCAGCTCATGTGTTAGTTTCTTTAATCAGAGAACATATTCGTGCAAGGAATTTATGAAGCTTTCAAAGTTTTTGTTGGCTTGTATGTACCCGTTATGAAGCAAGGAGTAGAGGTTCTGTTAAATTTGCTCAGGAGTTGAGGTTCTGTATGTACCCATTATGAAGCAAGGCGTTGAGGTTCTGTTAAATTTGCTCAGGAGTTAGAGGTTCTGTATCTAATTTTTCACATTATGAAGTTAGATACCTGTAAGTGGTTTGCAGGCCTCCATTTTACACTACATTGAATTTGTTAGAACCGAACAAACCGAACCGAACCGCACCGAACCGACTTGCTACAGTTCGGTTCGGTTTTGAATTATAGACGGTTCGGTTCGGTTGTTCAAATTTTGTTAAAAACCAAACCGAACCGAACCGTGCTCAGCCCTAGCGAAAGCATTCGGTTTCATTTGCGCCGGTGATATGCCTAGCACCGTGAACACTTACTAGAGGAAAGGATGCAGAGGAAACTATAAGCCAAACTCCAAATGCCTCAAGTAGAGCGGATCCCGCTCTAGTCCATGATCATATATGGCCTCTGACCTCGTCAGGGCCATTAGCTATATATATATATATATATATATATATATATATATGCTTGGTACTAAGAATAAATTTTGTGTTTGGTAGTGAGGTGGTACAATCAACTCCACTCATTCAAATGAGGGATCACATTCACATGAGTTAAGGAGTACATAGGGATATACAACCATTTGAATGAGTGGAGGGGATTATGTCACATCACTACTGTTATGATAATTTACCATTTAAAGATAAAGATGTCGAAATATTGACTTCATATAGTCTAAACCAACTTAGTGGCCCAAAGACCCAACCAAGTGCAAATCTATTGACCCACCGAGAAAACGAGTCCTCTTTTACCGACACGAAGTGCGGGATTAGTCGACCCCTTATAAGTCGAGACGACTCCCCAAATAGTTGGCTCGATCACCTTCTCGGTAGTACACTTGACCAGAAGCTCACTCAATTAACTGGTCGATAAATCATATGGGCGACTCACAAATTGACCCGTCTTTACTAAGGGGATAAGATCAAGCTAAGCTACCTTCAGAGATACATCAATCAACACCACAGTTTATTAAGCGATCCTCTCAAGATCGCAACTCTGACAAACCTCATGCTAAAATAGCTCACTCTGCCCACAAGTCACTTTCCAGATATCGCTAAGATACTCTTCTGTGCTCGAATGACTTCCCCTCCAGTCGCCAGCCGCCATCTGGTAAGGGAATGAGGCCCAAACAGTCGGCCTATCATCCGTTCTGTCTCAACTATCGAATCTGAGATATTTCCAAGATGCCAACTCTCCTGTGCTCGAATGACTTCCTCTCCAGTCGTCAGCCGCCATCTGGCAAGGGAATGACGCCCAAACAGTTGGCCTATCCTCCATTCTGTCTCATCTATCGAATCTGAGATATTTCTAAGACGTCCTCTCCTGTGCTTGAATGACTTTCCTTCCAGTCACCAGCCGACATCTGTAAAGCAAGGATGACTCAGCAACCTGTCTGATCACCCCTTAACCATCCTCCTATACATAGTTAAAGCCAAAGGTCAAATCTCAGAGGCAAGAGGCTATAAAAGGAGATAAGGGGAGAAAGAAAATAAGGACGAAACTTTTAACTCAGGGGAGACTTCTGAACCTTTTTCTTAAACTCTGAACAATTCTAAAAGGCCACGTCTTCTTCTGAAAACTCAATAAGAGTAATGAATACTAGGACCTCAATGATCCTTGGATCTTCCCTCAAACCCCACTCAAGCTCATCAGCTGACTTGACCGTCGGAGGTACCACGGAGGATTCGGTGCCCACCCTCTTACAGGTTTCTTCTTCTTGTTTGTACAAAAAGATCAGAAATTCTAGTCCAAGGATTGGGCATAAAGTCGGAGGAGGAGTCAGCCCCATCTTTCATACTCTCCCTCTTCGCCGTCAGCGCGGAGATCAGAACTGCATCCCACGACGGAAACCCCCCTCGACTGTGTGTTATCAGACATCAATATTTGGCACCCACCGTGGGGCCCACTCTCTTCTCTGAGAAGACATGCCTAATTCTGAGCAGGGGCCTGATCTTATCTAGTCTTGAAAATTGTCGCTGGAATCGCACTATTCAAGCTAAACAAAGCCTAAAATCGCATCATTCAAACTAAGGAGGATTAGCCTATGGCTATGAGGAGCCAACATAGGCGTAGCCCTCAAGGGCTCCAACAGCTTTCTGAGGAGTATTTTCCAAGTGGAACCCCAAAAGCCCTCCTAGAGAAGACACACCACTATGGTGTTTGTTTGGCTTGAAAATGAAGCAGGGGCTCTATATCGCCGTCACAGATAAAACTCTACCTCCCAGACAACCAAGAGGCCTAGAGTTGGATCGTAAAACAGAACCCTGCCTCCAGCAAGGGTCATGATCAGATCCAGTATCGCTTAAGCTCCCGTCAATGACGGCTCACACAAACAAGGAGCAGTGATTAGGTCTGTGGCAGGCTCCTCGGACCATCACCACCTTCAAAGGAGAGTCCTTTCTCACCAAAGGTGAGATTGCAGAAAATCTTGAGGGCTCACCAGCTGGTCTTCTCAGGAAGATTAATAGCCTTAGCCCCCGACAGATGCTCAGGACCGCCAGAGTTGAAGGAAGAACTGATGGTCGAAGCATGCGACTCGCACTCTCCTTACAAAAGAAGGCTCATTCATTCACAGGATGGTCTGGTCATTGCTATCACTAGAGTCCCCAAGGGGAATCCATGATTTTGTCAAATTCTAGGGAGCAAAGCATCGATGCTTAGGGTTTCACCAACAAGAAGCCCCCCATCACAAAAGTTGTATGGGCCTTCTCCTGTCGAGCACCATCCTCCAAAAATCTTAATCAACAGGACGCTGGCCATACAAGGTAACCAACAGTGGTGAAGCAAGATCTGTTAAAAATCACCACATCCACCATCGGCTGGCAAAGACCTCAACAAAGACTCAAGTTCAGAAAGGTCTTGGCCGAATCTGGGATATTTCCAAGATGCCCTCTCCTGTGCTCGTATGACTTCCCTTCCAGTCACCAGCTAACATCTGTAAAGCAAAGGATGACTCAGCAACCTGTCTGCTCATCCCTCAACCACCCTCCTATGCATAGTTAAAGCCAAAGGTTAAATCTTAAAGGCAAGGGACTGTAAAAGGAGGTAAGGGGAGAAAGAAAATGAGGATGGGACTTTTAACTCAGGGGAGACTTCTGAATCTTTTTCTTAAACTTTGAATAATTCTAAAAGGCCACGTCTTCTTCTGACAACTCAATAAGAGTAATGAATACTAGGACCTCAATGATCCTTGGATCTTCCCTCAAACCCCACTCAAGCTCATCAACTAACTTGACCGTCGGAGGTACCACGGGGTAACAGGTCCCCGCCCTCTTACGGGTTTCTTCTTCTTGTTTGCGTAGAAACAGGAATTCTAATCTAAGGATCGGGCATAAAGTCAGAGGAGGAGTCGGCTTCACCATTCATCCTCTCCCTCTTCACCGTCAGCATGTAGATCAGAACTACATCCCACGGCGGAAACCCCCCCTCGACTGTGTGTTATCAGACATAAACAACTACCAAACATAATTTTTTATGCTTGGTACCAAGCATACCCCTTTTTCTCATATATATATATATATATTTTTTTTTTTTGCAAGGTAAAATATTTTATTGAATCAAGTAACTCAAAGTACATATACACATTTTAGCCTTGTGAAGCAAAATAATAAAACTTCGTCATATATAAGTAGAGGAGGGTAAGGTATGCTCTCATAACCGATATGGGACTAAACTCACTACTAACACATACAATAATATCAACAGCCCTCCTCAAACTCATGTTGGATCAAACAAAGTGAGTTTGCATATAAGAAACTGGAATCGATGAACAGCAAAGGCCTTCGTGAAGAAATTTGCAAGCTCATCGACGGATGAGACATAAGAAAGTTAAATTATCTTGTCATTGATAACTTGTTGATGAACAAAATGAGTGACGATCTCAATGTGTTTTGTTCTCCCATGAGATACTGGATTATTAGCAATCTAGATTCTTATTATCATAGTAGAAAGGAGTAGGAGTCGGAATAGAAATACTAAAATAACTAAGAAGACGATAAAGATGAATAATCTCTTTAGCTATTATAGATATTGTATGATACTCTACCTCGGTGCTGGAAAGGGCAACATCATCTTATTTCTTACTCTACCATGAAATAAAGGAATCACCAAGAAATTACAATAACATGTGGTAGACTTTCTGGTAGTTGGATCACCAGCCTAATCAGCATCAGAATATACACGAAGCTTTAGCAGGATACAGAAGAGAGTGAGTGCTAGTATCTCGGAGATACCGAATAATCTATAATAAGGCAGCATAGTATATAGAACGTGGGGCATCAACAAATTAACTAATAATACCAACAACATGATAGATATCTAGTCGAGAGATGCACAAATAGACTAACTAACCAACAAGATGTCGGTATCGGGTAGGATCAAATAGAGGCTCACCAAGAGATGCACAAATAGACTAACTAACCAACAAGATGTCGGTATCGGGTAGGATCAAATAGAGGCTCACCATCAGTAGAGCGAAGTTTGACATTCCAACAAGATGTCGGTATCGGGTAGGATCAAATAGAGGCTCACCATCAGTAGAGCGAAGTTTGACATTCTATTGAACTGGAGTATCAACAGTTACATCGTCAGTTAGTTTAGCATGAGCTAGAATATTTGAGAGATACTTCTGTTGAGACAGCAGTACTCCCTGAGGACCCTGGGAGATTTCTAGATCAAGAAAATAGCGAAGAGATCCAAGATTCTTCATGTGAAATTGTTGTTACAATTTAGATTTTACGTACTGTATACCAACAACATCATCACCTGTAATAATCATCATCTACATAAATAAGTAATAAAACTGTGTCGTGCAATGTAGTACGAACAAATAGAGAAACATCTTGATGACTTTTCATAAAACCCTCCTTGAGCATGACGTCGTGAAAACACTCAAACTAAGCACGGGGTGCCTGCTTGAGACCATAAATAGCACGGCGAATGAGACATGCATATCCTGGAGGAATATTGTGTCCTGAAGGAATATTATATCCTGGAGGCGGTTACATATACAGTCTCAGATAAAGAGCTATGGAGAAAAGCATTCTTGACATCCATCTGATATACGAGTAACGATGAGCAGCAACAACTGCAAGGAGAGTATGAACAGTGGATATCTGAGCAACAGGAGCAAAGGTCTCGTCATAATCAATACCCTGTTGTTGAGTGAAACCTCGAGCCACTAAACGAGCCTTCCGACATTCAATGGTGTTATCAGATGATACTTGACCTTATAAACTCATTTATTGCTAACTAGAGAGATGCCAGGAGGACAATGAACAACATCCCATGTGTGTGTTTGCTAAAAGCCTGTAATTCCTCAACCATAGCATGTCGCCACTCTAGAAACTTAATTGTTTCTTACAAGGACTTTGGCTCAATGGTAGTATGAATGATAGTAAGAAAATTATGAAAGATAGGTGAATAGAAAGTAACCGAAGCATACCGTTTAGGCACGACATGTGGTCATTTGCCTCGATGACGAGCAAGAGGAACCTCAAGCGGGGGACATGCTGGCACAGGTGTGCAGAGGTCAGCAGTATGTTTGGTAGTGGACATCGTGTCTGAGGGAGAGGAAGCTAGGGGAGCAGATGGTGTGTGAGAAGGCTCGGGTGAGAGAGATTCAATAGAAGGAGATGGAGAGATGTTAGGAAGATCTCTAAAGGAGAACCAAGGTAAGGAAGTGGGTGGTGTAGCTGGCAGTGAAGAACGATCCGTAGTGTGTAGGAAATTAAAGTTATCATAATCAGAGTAATATGGAGAATCCTCTTCGAACTGAACGTGTCTAGATATATAAATCTGACGAGATGCAGGATCATAACAATAATAACCTCGATGTTCTGGACTAATTCCTAAATAAACACAGGAAACAACTCTGGGAGATAATTTGTCATATTCGTGAGATGGCAAAAAAATAAAACATCGATAACCAAAGATGCGAGCCAGATCATAGCGAGAAGTATGAGTATATACGCGACTATGACGAGTAGCATCGGAAAGAGAGCTAGATGGAGTGATATTAATAACGTGAACAATAATGATAATGACCTCAGCCTAGAAACGACGAGGAATAGAGTAAGAAATGAGCATGGATCGAGCGGTATCGAGGATATGGCAATGTTTGTATTTAGCAATATTATTCTGCTCATAAGTGTAGAAACATGACTGTTGAAAGATAGTCCCATGAGAGGTCATGATAGAGCGCATGGTAGAGGATAAATACTCTTTAACACAGTCAAATTGAAAAACTTTAATACGAGTTTTCCATTAAGTGAAGATCATAGCAGTGAAGGCTTGAGACGCAGCGGGTACCTAAGAGCAATTTTTAAGTAAATAGACTCATGTATAACGAGAGAAATCGTCGATAAAACTAACATAATATAAATAGCCAGATGAACAAGGTAGAGGAGCTAGCCCCAAATATCGGAATGGACTAAATCAAATAAAGAAGTGGAGACAGATGTACTGGTTGGAAACAGTAGAGCATTAAATTTAGCCAATTTATAATTAGTACACGACTCAATATGAGAACTAGATGACACATGACCAAGTACTCTGGACTTGATAAGACTCTCTAGTCTTTTATTAGACACATGACCAAGTCATCTATGCCACAAATTGGCAGGAAGTGAGATAGAAGGTTTTGATGGACAAACAGAAGCAATAAGAGAATGTGAACGTATGGACTCTGGAAGGTAAAAAATATTCTAGAAAATATAGTTTGTACCTCATACGACCAGCCCAAACAGTCTTGTCTGTCTATGGATCCTGCACAAGATAAGTATTAGAAGAAAATAAGACAAGTAGGCCAGCTATACATAAAGAACTAATAGAAATTAAATTCAAGCACAACTGAGGAGCCACATAGATGGGCCTAAGTGTTAGACGATCAGATAAGTCATTTTGTGGGGGTGATAGAGTCATACTCAGTGATAGGCAATGGTTGTCTAGTAGTCCTATATATAGTGGGAAGAGAAGATGAAGTGAAGACAGAGGATAAGAGTGAAGCATTACGAGTCATACGAAAGGAACAACCAGAGTTAAAAATCCAGAGATCATTCATATCAGAGACTTGTGCAGTCGATGAGTTAGCAAAACAAGACAGTGATGTAGAGGTGGTTGTTTGTGTCAAAAGTTGCCTTTTCCATTGTTTTCAAAACCTGTTACACCGTTTATCGATTACAAATTCAAACTGAAAGAAGAGTTGATCTTTTTATAAGATCTCCTTACAACGAAAAATAAAGATTACAACTTTATCAAACAAAACGCAGCAGTAGTTTATCTCCCGCTGCTTTGTGTGGGATCTTTGCCTATGTAGGGGACGCGTTAGTCTGTGGACCACCGCAGATCAAGCCCGATCGACAGTATAATTACGCTCTTGTTTCACGAAGGAAACAATTGCGGAAGCGACAATCACGACCAAGCGAGATTGTGGCTCTTCTCGAGATTAAAACCAAGTTTAATCCGGAGGAAAGAAGGGGAAAGAATCACAAACCTTTCGAAGGGGCTTTCTTTATGAAAGTGTTCGCCAAGCTCTGATGATTCTCCTCTGAAATTCGTGGTTAACTGGACAATTTGACAGCACCTCGCCTTCTCAATCTCAGATCCTCTTTAAAGAAGACCCTAGGCTTCTATTTATAGGCTTTTGGAGATGTCCCTTGATGTTCAAACGTCATCTGTAGTTTATAACTGTCTAAACATGTTTAGGGATAACCTCAAAATAGTTGGAGAGGTTCTGGGACGAAAGAATCCTTAAAAATCATCGAAATCCGTATTTGGGGAGGTTTTGTATTCAGTAAGAGTCCTGGTGGCTCAGAACTGTGCGAGTCACCATTTGGTGGCTCGGAACTATGCGAGTCACCATTTGGTGGCTCGCATGGGTGCGAGCCACCATTTGGTGGCTCGCATATAAGGACTTATAGGCAATTTTTAACCCCTACAGATACCCCCTCCAAAGTGTTTCAGTCTCGTTTCTTTTATAGAAGAGCCTGAAATACTTTGGATGTGATAGGCCCTATCTGCAGAAAGACCTGTAATGGGCTTCATCTCTTGACTCCTTCAGCCTTCAATCTATTCAGCGTTCTGTCGAATAGATGAAGTTTTTATGGTTCTGCGTTTATCGTCTGACCGCTGTCGAAGTCTTGAATTGAAACTAAATGGTGTCGTTGATTTGACGTTGAGCTGACTATCTTTGTTGGGAATTCATATTTGACGACGTCTTGACAGACATTGGTCAAAAGTTATGCGTTGAAGCGGAGAGAACCAGTTTATACTCGTATACTCTTAGGAGTTTTGGGAATTAGTTTAGCCTCATATACTCATCGGAGATCGCCGGGTTATCCTTAAGAATATTCCACACGGTATTCTCCAGAAACTTCCCGTCGAGGGTGGGAAATAGTTTAAACTCGTATACCCATTGGAGTACGAATACGGGTACCATATATGTCAAGAGTACTAAAAAAAAGGGTCAGAATACCCATAAATTGGCCCGATAATCTCAGACATGCGAGCCAGTAAATGGTGACTCGCACGTGTGCGAG
Source organism: Asparagus officinalis (assembly GCF_001876935.1). Classification (NCBI taxonomy): domain Eukaryota; kingdom Viridiplantae; phylum Streptophyta; class Magnoliopsida; order Asparagales; family Asparagaceae; genus Asparagus; species Asparagus officinalis. The sequence continues at coordinate 138,309,485 of NC_033800.1, read as the reverse complement.
CTAACAAATGGTGGCTCGCATGCGTACGAGCCAGCAAATGGTGGCTCGCATGCATGCGAGCAAGTAAATGCTGGCTCGGATCTTGTTGGGCGGCTCGAACGGTTCAGACCGGGTTTGGTTTGGGGTTTAAAAGAACGAACTGTTCTTCTTCCTCTCTTCTTCTTTTCGTCTTCGTCATTTCAAATATTTTTTTTTTCGAGCCTTTTCTTCAAGAACTCATTTCAGAACCTCTGAGTCCCCTTTCTTAAGATCGTTTTCTCTTTAAAGGTGTTCTTGATCCTTTGATTTCGAACAGCGAGGCCACTTGGAGATCTAGGGTTTCACCTCTCCATCAATTGAGTTCGGGCTCTGTTCTTGATGAATTCTAGGTAAGACCCGTTGCCCTCATTTCAATTTCAATTAAATCTTCATCTTTGGGTGCTTGATTCATGGCCGAAACTCCATCTCTAGACCTAGGGTTTTAGACCGAAACCCTAATTCTTGGTTTGTTCGATCGCATTCAAGACCCAAGCTCTTGATTCTTGAATTTGGGTGCCCCCCCCCCTTCAATTTCAATGGTTTCAATTCTTTAAATGTGGCCAAATCAGCGGATTTTGGGTCTTTTTTTTTCGGGTTTGAGGGTTTAATGCTTCATCTTGAGGCAAAAACTTACAGTCTTCGAAAATAGAAAAATCCGAGGCTCTGATTCTCGAATTTGTACGTGGTTAGAATTCTTCGAATCTGGTAATCATGGCTGACCCATGTATACACGAATCTGATTGGAGCTAGGTTTGTAATCTTCAGACTTTTAGTTGTGCACGGGAGTTGATCCTATACTTAGACACGGTCAAGATCCTGACTTGATTTTGGCTTTATGCATAAACTGGGGCTTGGTCACATTGTGTATGAGATGTCTAACTTGTGTTCACCTTTTGGCTTCAACAACTAGCTTTGGACTCCCATTTGTGCGCGATAACTGAACTTTTCAGTCGTGGGCGATAACCTGATTTGTAGGCCTGTTTTGCTTTATTCCTGGTTGCGTAGATGACTTTAACCGAAATCCTGAAACTCAAGCTTAAATTGTTGCACGACCTGTTGTGGGTTGAAACTGAACCTGCCCCAGGCCCGCTACTTAAGTCTGATTGGGACACCATTTTTCTTTGCATTAATCTGATATTTCTCCATTTTCATCGTAATTGACCTGTTAATTCTCTGCAGATATGTCACCCAAGAGATCTCGCGTCGTTCGAGGCCGTTCGGTGACTCAGTCACCCGAGTCAGCGCCGTTCAGCTGCACAGGTATATCATAACCGCCTCTTTTATTCATGAGTTAAATATCGAGATATTATACTGCATGTTGCATCCCCTCTTTGTTCTCCTTGGTGAGGCAATTGGGAAGAGCCGCTACCCTCCTTCGTGGGGGTGGACGCTTTACAAGTCGTGTTTTGCTTGGTCAAGACATGACTGAATTATCTCGGGGTGATTTCTTGCTGTACTATACTCCGAAGGATAGGTATATTGTCGCATTATTCGTGCTACAATATATCTCGTGCTTCATGGGTATAGTGTGGCCCTTAATCGTCTCGCCTAGCTAATTCATCACGGATATGCTGTTGGTATAATTTCCTCATTTTGCTCTCCTTTGTGGGGCAATTGAGAAAAGCCACCATCCTCCTTCGTGGGGTTGGACGCTTCGCAAGACGTGCTTTGCCTAGTCAAGGCACGTTTTAAGGCAACATGGGGCGATCTCATGTTGTGTCATGCTTTGTCATTTGCGTGCGTGATATAGTTGAGATTGTCTCACCATTTATAAGGCCGTGACTCTATCTCACAATTTGTGAGTCGAGTTCGACGCCTATACTGTTTTTTAACATAGGCATTTATGATTATATCTGATGAATGCATACCGTTTTTTAGTTGAATTTCTCTCGAGGGAGTTTAACGCTCATTTAGTGGAAGGCCGTTGTAGTGAGGCTTATGCCTCTACCGATGAACCAATCCCTGTTCCGGTAGCTCCTCAGTTCGCTCCGGGTGTACCAGAAGAGCTTTCGCGGTTAATACGGAAAGGAGAGCGCCACAGTTTAAGGCAACTTATCACGGATGCACCGTTAGTGAAGGACCCAAGTTCTACACATCCGCTAAGAAAGCCAGACTATTTGTTTGGGGATTCCATTGAAGATCCCGCCGCTGTTTTTCTTGGAAGGAGCAGTGGCTGCATCATGACGACGGTGGCCACCTATACCTTCCTCCGATTCCTCGCCACCATTCGCTCGCCGAGCTTCGGTGTCAAGCTATTCCTCGGGAGATGTCATGGAGATTAACAGAAGAACATGAGCGCATTCACTGTGGCTATATTACCCATGGTACGGTTGGCTCAAGTAATCGGAATCGGATAACAGGGTTACATCCGGGGATTATAGGACCGAATGACCCACCCAAAGGTGAGATCTTCACTGTTGCGAACACTGTGAAGAATCGGCTTGCGGCTTTGGGCCGAGAAATGCCAGCAACCGGTCATCGATGTTATGGCTGGGTACACTCGTCAGATAGACTATGGTGGACCCGTTTGAGCCACTACATCTTAGATCGATTTGGTGAGGATTTGAAGGCTGGTGGTTTATATGCAGCCGTTCGTGCCACCACTTATGGACTGACCATGAGCGTTCCCCATTTCTTGGCGCTGCTGGAACTCTACAATCCTGAAGCCAATACGTTTCTGACTAAGCACGGGGAGTTAGGATTAGCGCTGCACGAGATGTATAAAATCTCCGGTCTTCCGATGGGGAACATGATTTATCAGGAGTACTTTCCTTCTAATAAGGAGCTACAGCAACTGAGGTCGCGGACTCCCAACCGTTACAACACCTTCTGGGATCTTGCCTGCCATTATCACATAGCTCTTGCAGGTGTTGATCCTTTATCAAAAAAATCGCGACCGCAAATTAGTTTAAAGAAGTTCGCGGATTATCTTTTCAAGAATACGGACAGCGTTCTGGATGAACTGATTTGTGATTTGTCGCCGCTAACCACCTCCGAAGTGAATGAGCTAATCAAGAAGTCCAATGCTCAATCTTACACCACGTTGTCGCCGCTAACCACCTCCGAAGTGAATGAGCTAATCAAGAAGTCCAATGCTCAATCTTACACCACGACTGGTATTGAGGATGGCTTTGCTGCCGGAACGAAGTTTCAAACTTTCTTGTGGCATGGAGTCAAACCAATCCGGCCTACGACATTACTTGATGGGTATCTTGCTATCTGGCTGAAAAAGTGTGTAGTGCCATACCAATCTTCTGACGTACTTTCCCCAGAAGTGTTGTTTCCAGCGGTTCTGCTTGCTCACCGGAAAAACTTACGTCTTCTTCCGGCAATGACCGCGGGTATTTTCAGAGGGCTACGCCAGATTGTAAACGGATTTACTCAAGAGAACTCACCGCCTACTCAGATTCCTCTCACAAAGGTGGAACTCCCTTATATTTATTTAATGGCTTGGTTAGTGCTTCATCGATCTGATATGATGTGGGCGCCGACCTCGGTGGATCCCTCCCTTCCCTTTCTTCAAATAATAGAAAACTGTAAGTGGAAGGGACGAGGTTTTGCAGATGTTAGGAAGCAGTTTCAAAATCACAAATGCTGGGTCTTTCCTACTTGCTTCCCACAATTTTTAGGTCAGTATGGCGACTCATTGATAGATGTAGAGAAGCTGGGTACGGGTCGGACTTTCCTTGATTCTGGCTGCTTCGATTGGTTGGTTAATATTCGATCGGGCTATGTGATCTTCCGCGTTCAAAACCATTTTTACATAGAACCCTACTTGCCATGTCAGTTCACTCATCAATTTGGTTATGATCAGATTTACGTCGGGAACCCGAACCAACAGCTCCGGACTCGTGGAGGTTTAGTGGATGGGGCTCGAGCGTGGCTTTGGAACATCACTGGTTGTACCGGTGCCAAATTTAACCTTCCAGGCGTTGAGCGCAAGTTAGAGCTGACTTTCCTACAATGCCGGTGGCTTTTGGCGGCCAATGAACACGTGCCAGTTCAAACGATCACCGAGTCAACCGACGAAGAAGCTTCTCGGGTTGCTACTCGTAGGGCCCATGAATCCGAGCTTGAAAAGAAGAGAAGGAGGGAACCGGTGGGTCCTTCTAGTCATTCAAAGTAGAAGGAGCCAACTACGGAACCTCATTTTGGGGGTGGTGCAGAGGTTGGTGGCGATGGTGGAGAAGAGGCACCAGAAACAGGTGTGTTAGATCCCTTCTCTTTAGAGTTATTTGAATTAGCAATTACTGAAAGAACTCGCCGTTTTCAACCGTCCACATCTTCGCCTCGTGTAAAGAAGCCAAAGATGCAAGTCTTGTTCACCTATCCTAACAAGATGTCGGTTGAAATCCCAGGTGCATTTTCTGAAGAGGAGAGAGAGGAGCCCAACCTTCTTCCTCGGACGCGGTCTCGATCCGCAGCCTAGGTTACTCCAAGGCGTGAATTACGTTCTAAATTTTCGGAGGAGAGGCCTACCGATCCAGAAGAGGGACGTCCGGCTAAACGCAAGAAGATGGCTTCTAAGCGGCGGAGCAGTCCTGAAACGATAACAACGACTCAAGGAGTTGCCGCTGAAAGGGGTGAGTACTTCTTTGTATAGCTTCTTCTGATATATGTTGAGTTTTCGGACTTAAACAATTTTCGCACTTTGCAGAAGGGGATTTTACAAGCGACCTTGTCTTTGACGCCTCTTCGCCTGATCTTGATTTCTCGACACCAACTCCGGGAATCAGGCCGGAAGAGCGTACAGACTAAGAGTCCAGGTATTCTTAAAACAGTAGCGCCTCTTTCGGATGGTGGGCACTGAACGATCGAGAATTCGTATCCCCGCTAACTGTTTCTATGCTTCTTACTCTGTTAGAAAAGCTGCAAGAGGTGGATCAAAGCGAACGGGTGCAGGAATCTAGCGTTGCCGTTGAAGGTAAATTTTTACTTGATTTTTTCTTTTGTTGTAAGTCTGGTGGGTTGAAACGATTTTGACTCTTGCACTTTCTTACAGATGCGATAACAGAGGGTCAAGGTGACGAGGGGGATTCCCAAGATGCGCCTTTTGAAGGAGAGGATCTAGGTTCACGTGATCCGGTATCGACTTCTGACGATATGCTGCTGGACGATATGTTGCGGGAACAAGCCCAACACGAGGCCGCCGACCCGATAATCACCGCTGACTTGCCCGCAAGTAAGATTCTTATTCCCACGTTTTACTGGTTTATTCGTGATTTTTTGTTACTCATCGGAGGGTTCAAATCGTAGGACCAGTGATAAAGACTGATACAACTACTCCTAACGGAAAATCTGGTGAATCTGAGGGTCTTGATTTCTTGCTTTTGGCAGGAATTGTTATTGACGCTCGGTCATCAGGCTTTCCGCAACAACTCTCGGTTTCTTTGGGGATGCCGACTACCGTGCCTGCTGCACCTATTAGCGAGAGTTCGCCCGTGAGACCAACTGCAGGAGTTGATGCTTCAACGGTTACTACACCTATGACGCTCCCTGCGACACATGAAGTTGAGCAGCGAGAAGCGGGTGTAGTGCATTCAGTCACAGAAAGCTCCTCGGGGACTGGTAAATCTCGTGTGCTATTTTTCTGACTTATCTTTTTTGGATATTCATGATTTTGCGCTTTCTTTTTCTAGGATCGTCATCTCACCTGCGCTCGCGCGTTGATGCCTTATTGTCTGATGACGACCCAGATAAGCTCCTCCTCTGCTTGGAGGTCGGCAATTTTCTTAATTTTGTAGAGTCACTGATTGGCAAACTTCTGGAGAAGAGGATCCCTTTCAGCCACTTTTGGCCGGTCCTTGAGCATAAAATAACCTTAATAAAGGACACTGTTTCCCTCGACATAGCTGAAGCCTTGATCGGCAATGTAAATCAATTTGAGTGCAGATTTGTGAAACTACAAGAGCTTCAATCTGTTGGTGTTTCTGGCTACATTGCTGCGCGAATGGAGGCTCGTGTGTAGTCATGGCGTGAATCTCGAGAATCCGTCGGACTTGGGATCCAGGCGTAGAGAAAACGTGTCGACCAAGCGGAGGAAGTTCTTTTCGAAAGATTGGCTCATTTGCATGAAATCGACTCGTCGTTAGCTTCTGTTGACGTCGAAATAGCGGAGCTTGAGCGGAAACTGGTGGAAGCAAAACAGCGAAGAACTATTTTGGAGGTGACCAAGGCCGGGGAGGAGCATAGCAAGGCCGTGATATCCAACAAAGTGATGCTCTCGAGAGAAAGATTAGCCAAGATGGAGGAAGAAGCCACCCAACTCTTATCTGCTTCTGAGGACTCCTTCAGAATCGAGCTGCAGCGTGAGCTTGAACGTGCTTATGCTGAAGAGTTAATCAAGCTTGAGCAGGAAATTATTAGTCAAAAATACAATGTAAAGTGATTGTGGCTGTTGTATCTGAACACTTTTTTTGTTAATGATACGCATGTTTTGTTCCGTGGCTTTTTTAATTCTCATTATGATTTCTCATTTTGTTTAGAATAATCAACCATAACACTTATAGGATTTTTGGCAAATCCTCAGCCGTCAACGGATTTGATATGCCTTTACCGACTACCGTTTGAATCGGGCTAGCCTGTGAATTATCTGGGTCCGTTTCACAAGTAACGTTGTGTCAAAGGGATGAACCCCTTTAGACTTAATGCTACGAATTTGAATACGTAGACTTAGTCACTTTCTTACGGTAAAAGACAAACCAACGACACGTATTAGGAGCCGACTTATCCCTGCTTAGGCATCGGGATAAAATTCCCCAGACTCAGATTCTGGTATCTTTTTCAATCGGTGAAAGATTAAACCGGCAACGCGTGTTAGACGTTGACTTATCCCTGCTTAGGATTCGGGATAAAATTCCCCAGACTCAGATTCTGATATCTTTTTCAATCGGTGAAAGACTAAACCGGCAACGCGTGTTAGGCGTTGACTTATCCCTGCTTAGGATTCGGGATAAAATTCCCCATGCCCATAAGGCATGGATTATGGAGTTATTAAAAATGTAGCATCCTTTTATAGGACAAAAAACGAACCAGATACTGAAGAGGATGAATTTTATATTCTTTCTTCAGTCCTTCTTTTGAGGGAGAAGTGAACCCGATACCAAAGAAGCAGAATTTTATATTCTATCCTTGGTATGCAGAAGAAACTAAAAGTGGGATCTCCACTTCAAGAATCGGTGAGATGAAACTAAGAATAGGATCTGCATCCTGAGAATCGAGAGGATTCAGTTAACTCCAACTTTTATAGTCTAGGTTATCTGATCTGAAAATAAGTTTTCTTGTTTATCAAGATGAAATTCAAACTCCAACCCTAACTTTTATAGGTTTGGCTGGAGGGACAGACATGAAATGTTTTCGTTTATCGAAGAGAAATCCGATCCTGGTCAGAGTGACTTGTCAGTTGGACCAAAAGGGGATATTGAGACGACCCTAACTTTTATAGGTTTGGTCGTTCAGGTAGAGTGAAGGCCTTCGTTCATCAAAAAAGGGGAAGGCAACTTGAAAGTGGGAATGTGAATACAAATCATAGTGGAAGTCAGACTTGGCCCAAGGAACTTTGTTAGGCTTGTCGTGAACTGATCCGATAGTGAGGGGCACTGAGAATTCTTTCGCGAGGAAAGATTGATTCTAAAGAGTAATCAAATCTCATCTCAATAAGAGAGTATTTAGAAGATTACAGCAGGGGTTCTCTATGACCAAACTTGAATTGTTTAGAGAACAGCTGGTTGATTTTGGGTTATCCTTAAGAATATCGTATATGGTATTCTCCAGGAACTTCCCGTTTAATAATCTGTTCTGAGCATACTAAGGGTAGTACTTCTTCAGAAACTTGCCATTTATTGGCATCATAAGTCGGTCGCCATCCTTAGTAACCAGGCGATATGCGCCACTCGAGTAGACTGTCTCTACTACGAATGGTCCCTCCCATTTGGGTTTAAATTTACCTTTATTCTTGGAGTTAATGATCATAGGCCGTCTTTCAGTTAAGACCAAATCTCCTTCTTTAAAACTCCGGTGTCGAACCTTCTTGTCGAAAGCTCGAGAAATTTTGGCTTGGTAGAACTCAATATGCTGTTGAGCTTCTAAGCGTTTTTCGTCAAGCATCTCGAGTTCTTCGAGACGTTTCTGATGTTGTTCTTCGGTCGTCATCTGGGTTGCGAGAGCGATTCGAAGAGATGGAATTTGTATTTCCAACGGAAGGACGGCTTCACATCCGTACACTAAAGAATACGAGGTTGCTTCCGTAGGTGTACGCACCGTGGTACGATAGGCCCATAGGGCCGCGCCGAGCTTGTCATCCCAATCTCGTTTATTGGTCTTCACGAGTTTTGACAACAGTTTTATGATAGTCTTATTGAAAGCTTCAGCTAATCCATTCGCTGTGGGATTGTAAGCTGTTGAGGAGACATCCTGAATTTTGAACTTCTCGCAAAACCTGATGAAGGCGTTGCTGACAAATTGAGGACCGTTGTCATGTATGATTCGTCTTGGGACACCATGCCGGTAGATAATATGGTGTTTGATAAATGCGATGACATTTCTTGTCTTAACTTCTCTGAGTGGGACCGCTTCAACCCATTTGGAGAAGTAGTCAGTAATTGCTAAGATGAATCAGTCACCTTTGATTGACGGGGGATTTATAGGACCGACAATGTCCATTCCCTAGGTCTCAAATGGCCATGATGTGACCGAAGGATGTAAATACTCTGGCGGTTGGTGCATATAATTCGCGTGTATTTGACACTCATGACATTTTCGGGCATACGCGACTGCGTCACTCATTATAAAAGGCCAGAAATATCCCATTCTTCTGATACGATCATAAAGTTTGGGACCGGGTTGGTGTGCGCCACAAACCCCTTCGTGTGCTTCCTTGAGGACTTCCTTCGCTTCTTTAATTGATAAACAACGTAGTAGCAAACCATCATACCCCTTGCGATATAGCGTTCGACTCTCCGTGTTATAGTAGAATCTCGCTGCTCTTCGTCGGATTGAATCCTTCTCTTTCACATCTTCTGGTAAGATTCCATGCAAGACATAATCGATGATAAGGAAACGCCAATCTCGGGGTTCAAGCTCGAGTTGAGTTGAATATACCTCTTGAACATCCCATTCCTTGTCATCTTCATCATGAATTGGCACGAAGAGTTGGTGAGTTCTCACCGTAACGGACTGTTCCATTTCGGGAGGCTGCGCCAGGGACACGGCTGTAGGCTGTCAAAAAAAAATCACAATAGATAGCTGATCCCCATCAAAACATCGATGATGGAAGTTACACTCTGACGACTTCCAGAAGGTTATAATTTGAAGACTTTCATGTAGACTGATGAAGGTTACAATCTGACGACCTTCACAACAACTGATGAAAGCTCTAATCAACAGCCTTCACAATCAACATCGAGAGTTACAATCTGACGACTCTCATATATCAAAGAGTTAAAGTAAAGATTACAAAACAATGATCTTTGCAACGCTCTGACAGAAAGAGACTACAAATCGACGGTCTCTTCAAACCAAGACGTGGAAGTCCTCCCCGCGTACCAGCATCAAGACGTACCATGTTCATAGCCACAAACGCAGCTAAAGCAAAGATTACAAAACAATGATCTTTGCAACGCTCTGACAGAAAGAGACTACAAATCGACGGTCTCTTCAAACCAAGACGTGGAAGTCCTCCCCGCGAACCAGCATCAAGACGCACCATGTTCATAGCCACGAACGCAGCTCAAGCGTAGCCTCCAAAGCTGCCAACGCAGCTTCTATTCGCTGCTAAATCCTGCCAACGCAGCTTCTATTCACTGCCAAACGCAGCTTCTAACATGCTGCCAACGCAGCTTCCATCCGCTGCCAAACGCAGCTTCTATTCGCTGCCAAACGCAGCTCTTAAATCCTGCCAACGCAGCTTCTATTCGCTGCCAAACGCAGCTTCTAACATGCTGCCAACGCAGCTTCCATCCGCTGCCAAATGCAGCTTCCAAGCTGCCAAACACAGCTTTCAAATTGCTGCAAACGCAGCTCACGAGCAGCTTCCAACGCTGCCAATGCAGCTTCCAACGCTGCCAACGCAGCTTCCAAATCACTATAAACGCAGCTCAGACACAGCTTCCAATGCTGCCAACGTAGCTTCTAAATCACTGTAAACGCAGCTCAGACGCAGCTTCCAATGCTGCTAACGCAGCTTCCAAATCGCTGTAAACGCAGCTCATTACTGCAAATTTTTCCACAAACAAAAGATGGCGACTCTGCTGGGGACAAGCTTCTCTGACGAAGAAGTGGTGGCGCAATCCGATGTTCATCTCACTGGAACAACCGTCGAAACTCTTATTGTTGAGTTTGATCAAGCCAAGTTTGAGGAGGCTCTCTCATCCGGATCCCTTAGCCCCAAGGCTATGCGCAAGATCCACAAAGTCTCCAAGGAGACTAAAGCTCCAATTGTTGCTCCTATGCCGAAGGAAGCCTTCTCCTTCAACCAAGAATGCTCGAACAGCCCCTCCTCCGAAGGAGTGGGCTCAGCTTCGGCCAAACTCGTCCACCGAGTTGAAGGCTATGTGTTCGTGTTAAAGCGACATTTCTCGGGTCACGAAAGGCCCATAATAGCGACCACCTCCGTCGACGACATCGCTGCAAAGGCCTTAAAACAGGCTAACAAGAACGCCGCTCGACGAAGAAGAAGATCTCGACGACGAGCACAACTTCGAGAAAATCGATCCTCCAACCAACGCGAGCTTCGCGTTCGTGAGCCTAAACGCAACCATGTGCTCTGCGTTTCTGTTTCAGATTGCAAGTCTCGCGTCTATGAGCCCAAACATAGGCTCTGTGTGAAGAAGACTGAGCGCAACCCTCAGGGGTGCGTTCCACAAAATGAACGCAACCCTCAGGGGTGCGTTCCACAAAATAAACGCAACTCTCAAATATGTGTTTCATCAGCAAAACCTGAAGCTCAGGCATGCGTTCAGTTGACGAAATCCAATACAGAGCCTGGTATATATCGTGGAGCTTCGGGGCGCGCCCCCTGGACCCCCGGCTCGCTGACCCCCGAATACTCTGCGTAGCGCGACTAGATTGAGGGGCGGATGTCAAAAGTCCATGGATTTAAGGCATCTTAACCAGATCCATGTTTACAAAGAGCCGGTCATGTCCAATCATGGACTGGGGGTTCCAATTCAAATATCACGATCAGTGAGTAATTCTTCTTGAGTCTTTGCAACAGATTTGAGAGAGTTTATATCGAGAGAAAGACCAATGCAACAAATCATTCGTTCATTCTAATGTGAACGACTGATTCCTACGGTACTCTCGGGATGTCAATGCTGCTCATATGTGGCTAAACTGTTCGACCAATTTACGAACGTTGATTTGCCCAACCAACAACGATGTTCTCACAGGAAGAAGTCTCCAGAGACTGAATATCCTGGGGTCACTATCAATGTGATCGGCAGAGGAAAAGCCTCAGGTCCTAGTTCCGATGACTCTGAGACAAGTCATTCACCGACCGTCAGAGAAATCGCTAACTAGTTTGAAGGAATCTACCAACGCACTCGGACGCGAACAGGAGCCATTCCCCCTGTCAACTATCGGAGGTTAGCCACAGGAACTAATTCTGATAATGAACACTTAACCATTGCGGAGTCTCAATCATCAAGCTTTTTCATTGGGCATGAGAGCTTCACCCACATGGCAGAACATTCTGAAGCTCTTTCAAAGAGGGTTGCTGAGCAAGACGTCATGCTCAAATCACAGCAGAATACCCTCAATGAACTCCTAGACCTGTTGACTCAACTCGTCGCAGGCAAGGCCAAATCTCAGGAGACAGATTCGTCATTTAGGCAAGAATCTTCCCGGAGGAGAGAAGCATCTTCATCCCGACCTCACACAAGCAAAGGGAAGGGAAAAGTGGTTGATGACACGGCTTCTGACCAAGAAGCCCACAACCTAGAATCTTCCTCTGATGAAGGAAGAGAGACGGAGAACGAGCAGAATCTCCAGTCTGCCAAAATGGAAGAATTGGAAGCCCACCTCAATGCCATTGCTAACAGAAGCGAGCTCCATGATGAGGGAGTTACCAGGCCCTATCCTGCCGAATGGGATACAGCCCCTTATCCTCCAAAATTCGAAGTCCCGACGCTACAAACTTTTGACGGCATGGGATCACCGAACCAACATATCTATCATTTTAAGTCACAGACTGGGAATGTGATATCAAACGATGCCATACTGGTTCGATTATTCATTGGCACCCTCAAGGGAGTTGCCTTTGAATGGTTCAGGAAACTGCCTGCCGGATGTATCCAAAAGTGGGCAGATCTAGAGAGACTATTCCTGTCAAGATTCTTTGAAGAGGATACAGAAGTCTCCATCCATACCCTTCTCGCCACTAAGCAGAAGAAGAGGGAGTCCGTCAAAACCTTCGTCAAAAGGTTTCGAAACATGGCTCTGCGATGTCCGACAGGTATGACACAGTCTACACTGGTCGAGACCTGTCGACACAACTTACAGACCGACCTCTTAGCCCAAATAGGAGTTACAGAATGTCGTTCCTGGAGACAACTAATCTCTCAAGGCGAACAGGCTCAAAAGATTATTGCCAGGATCAAAGCTGAAGAACAAAGTAGGCAGGATCAACCTGAGCAATCGGACCAAGCCCAATCTTCTCCTGAGCAATCGGACCAAGCTCAATCTTCTCAGTCAGAAGGGGAAGATACTACGACCACTGAAGCTAATCCTCTTCAGTAGGATGGCGGGTCTAACAACTATCACGTTAACACTTACCTCTAATAGTCAAACTCGTTAGATAGTGGCCTACTAGGTGATGTGTCACGTCTACCCCTTTTCCCCTACACTTGATAGTCAAACTCGTTAGATAGTGGCCTACTAGGTGATGTGTCACGTCTACCCCTTTTCCCCTACACTTGTTCAAGACTGGGGGTTGGTTTATTTGTAGTTCATTGGATTATGAGTAATAATTTTTTTGAGTTTTCATGTTCAATAGAATACCTCTGTCAACCACGAAATCTGCCAAAACTATCAAGTTGGTGGGTCCACCAAAACTATCAAGTTAATAATTACATCTGATAGTTCATTTTCTCCAAATTCTCCCACCAATCCTCTTCAATAGGATGACGGGTCCACCAAAACTATCATGTTAATGATCACCTCTGATAGTCCATTCCCTCTAAATTCTCCTGCCAATCCTCTTCAATAGGATGACAGGTCTACAAAACTATCACGTTAACATTTACCTCTAATAGTCTATTAACTTGCCAATCCTCTTCAAGTAGGATGACAAGTCCATAAAAACTATCACGTTAACATTTACCTCTGATAGTCCATCAACTTGCCAATCCTCTTCAATAGGATGGCAGGTCCACAAAACTATCACGTTAACAGTTACCTCTGATAGTCAAACTCATCAGATAATGGCCTACCAGGTGATGTGCCTCTATTCTGACTTCATGGATAGTGCCCCACTAGGTGATGTGCCTTGTCTCTCTCTTTTTATTCCCCTGCTAAGTCTTAATCAAGACTGGGGGTTGGTTACTTAGAATCCACTGGATTACGAGTAACGAATCTTTCACATCGTCGAGTTAACATTATACTTCTGACGATTATCACCCTCACGAAGTATGAATTCATTTTGCATCACTCCTAATTTGTCACGTTAACAATACACCTCTGATAATTAACTTATCAATCCTCTTCAATAGGATGATAGGTCCTCAAAATTGCTCAAATCGCAATCTTCCCCAGCAAGACACTAAGTCTTCAAAATCTTAGTATCAAAATTCATCGCTTCTGATGATAAACTCACTTAGCAATTCTCCCCAGCGAGACGCTAGTCCCCAAAATCTTGTTCAAATCACAAATACAAATTCTTGTCACGTTACTATCAAACACCTTTGACAAAACCAAATTATCAATACTCTTCAATAGGATGATAAGTCCTCAAAGTTGCTCCGATCGTAACAAATTCCCGTCATGTTAACACCAAACCTCTGACAAAATCAACTTATCAATCCTCTTCAATAGGATGATAAGTCCACAATGTTGCTCAAATCACAAGTACAAAAATCCTGTCACGTTAACACTAAACCTCTGACAAAACTAACTTATCAATCCTCTTCAATAGGATGATAAGTCCACAAAATTGCTCCAATCGCAACACAAATCCTGTCATATTAACACTAAACCTGTGACAAAACCCACTTATCAATCCTCGTCAATAGGATGATAAGTCCACAAAGTTGCTCCTATCGCAACACAAATCCTGTCACGTTAATATCACACCTCTGACAACCCACTTATCAATCCTCTTCAATAGGATGATAAGTCCACAAAGTTGCTCCAATCGCAACACATTCCTGTCACGTTAACAATATACCTCTGACAACAATCAACTTATCAATCCTCATCAATAGGATGATAAGTCCACAAAGTTGCTCCGATCGCAACATTCTCTTGTCACGTCACTAGTGGAAAATGAGGTTTTAGCTACGGAATAATAGCGACGGAAATTTCCATCGCTATAAGTTAGTTTATAGCGACGGAAAATTCTGTCGCCAAATTTCCGTAGCTAAAATTGATAATAGGCGACGGAAATCTTGCGTTTTAAGGCGACGAATTATTTCGTCGCTAAATAAATTATGACCAAAAAATACCCGTCGCTAATTACGTTTTTTTAGGCACGGATCTTCCGTGCGCTAAGGAGTTATTTAGCGACGGACAATCCGTCGCTAAAAACTAATTCGCGCAAAATTTTTTATGGCGCGTGCGCGCCTTTTTGGGCAGCCCGCGCGCCAATTAATAACCTAGTTCCCCCCATTAATTCTCCCTCTTTCCCCCGACACTCGCCTGTCGGATCTCCCCCACTGTCGAATCCATCCGCCATGCTCCTTCTTCGCCCTTCGCCGCTCTTGCGCCGCGCGCCGCCCCATCCTCGTTCCCACCCCTCCTGATCCATCCCTCCGCGGCCTGTGTCCGATTCGCAGGTCCGAATCCGCGCGCCCCCTCCTCATTCGCCGCCCTCTCCCGCCGGCCTTGACGCCGCACGCCGCTGCGGGCCGCTGTCGCTCTACTGCTCCCACCCTCACTCCACCAAGGTAACTGTCTATTGCCGCCCTCAATCCTCTCTCTGCTTTCTGCTCCGGTCCCCGCTCATTTCTCCCTTCTCTCTCCTCTCTCTTTCTCGCCGACGGCGGCAGCGAGCCGGGGTCCAACGGGGTTATGGTTATGGGAGAGAAGGAGAGATTGAAGGGGAGAATGGATTTGTTCATTTTTCCCAATTTTAATTTAATTTTTATAATTGTAGTTTAATTTTGGTACAAACAATAACTTATGCAAAAAAGACAAACGCCTAATAAAAAAATGTTCATTATTGATGAAATTATAATATAAAAATTAATTTTATAAATGCAGGGTTAAGTTGTTTATGGTTAGGGTTAGGCGAGGGTTAGGGTAGGGTTAGGGTCGGTTAGGGTTCTGGTTAGGGTTTAGGGTTAGGATTAGGGTGAGAGGAGGGTTAGTGTGGGGGTGGGGGCTGAGGGTTAGGGTATGGTTAGGGTTAGGGTTTGGGTTAGGATTAGGGTTAGAAAAGAGTGTTAGGTGAGGGTGGGGGTGATCGAAGGGTAGAGTTAGGTTATGGGTTAGGTGAGGGTGGGGGTGAAGGGTGAGGGTTATGATGAGGGTGGGTGAAGGGTGGGGGTGGGTGTGAGTTTGAGGGTTATATGATAGGGTTAGGGTTAGGGAAGGCGTGAAGGTGGGGTCAGGGGTGAGGGTGAAGGTGAGGGTGAGGTTATGCGTTAGGTGAGGGTGGGCGGTGATGGTGAGGTTGAGGTTTGAGGGTGTAGGTTTAGGGTTAGGTGAGGGTGGGCGGTGAGGATCGATAATGGGTTAGCGTAACTATTATATCATCTAATTAAGATGAAACTATACACGACCGTAGAAGCACGTGCATATTTTCGAGGCGTAAGAATACCCCGTCCAATAAATACTATATATAATCTCTTTATTTACTTATCACATACGCGTACAAGATCGTTGGCGGATACGAGACCATCTTGTTCGTTCCGATAACTTTTTTGTACGTGTATGTGAGAGGGGGATTATATATAAATATTTATTGGATCTGTCCAGTTTGGACGGGTTAGGTATGTAAACATGGCGTGTATATGTATTTACTTGTGTTCTTGTGTACTTTCTTTTCGTCAGAGTTTCGGCGGCGCTTACTCATTGTTCTCCGTGTACAAATTGCGGAGGGATATGCATGAGTATATCCTTCCCACTATAGTGTAACAGCGGCACGTCACGTTTACATACCTAATGGGATAGAACCCTTCCTCTGACAGCCGGTCACCCATACGGTCCTCTGAACACACGTTTACATCCCTAAATTAAAATGATATATGTCGGGATATGCTCACTTCCATTAATTTTTAAATTATAGATGCGGACAGTTCCTGACAAATCGTTCATGAGCATACCACATGATCGAAGATATCTAGACACCCGGTACAAGGATGGGATAGAAGCTTTCTTAGCCTACTCTGACACAAACCCTCTACGGTCGCTAAGCGGGTCGATTTTCTGTCCTTGTAAGAATTGCAGGAACGGTAAAATGCTCGCTAGGAGTGACGTAAGTTTTCATCTGTCAATCAATGGATTTGATAGCTCTTATGTATTTTGGAGTCATCACGGTGAAGGCGTCCCGGTGATGCAATCAGAGGAAGAATTCACTGAAGTCAGTAATCCGACAGTTGACACGAGTGATATGTTAGAAGATATTCTTGCAGCGCCGTCGGTGAGTGATGTCAACACTAATGATATGTTTCAAGATGTAGATCGATTGATAAGACTTGTTGAAGAAAATGAGTCACCATTATACGAGGGGTGTAAGGAGTTCACAAGGCTTTCTTTTATGCTGAGGCTTATTCATATCCAAACACTCAGTGGGATGGCTGTTACACATTTTGAGATGTTATTAGATTTGCTGAGGAAAGTCATTCCAGGCGGCGATAAAAGCATCCCCGCGACCTATTACGAAGCTCACAAGATTGTTGATACGCTGGGGCTTGATTACAAGAAGATAGACGCATGTCCTAACGACTGCATCTTGTACAATAAGGGTAATGAAGCTCTGGAGGAATGTCCGACGTGTCATGTATCACGTTGAAAAGAAGAAGTTGCAAGTACATCCGAAGGCGGTGCATCCAATAAGCAGAACAGAATCCCTGCGAAGGTTCTCCGATATTTTCCAATTATTCCTAGGCTGCAGCGGTTTTATATGTCTGCCGAGCTAGCTAAGAATATGCGATGGCACTCGACTGACCGTAAAGACGACAGGAAACTAAGACATCCTGCGGACGGTGAGGCATGGAAGCACATTGACCGTATATACCCCGACTTCGGTAAAGAGTCTCGGAATATTAGGCTGGGGCTTGCTAGCGACGGATTTAATCCGTTTGGATTAATGAGCTCTGCTTGGTCTACCTGGCCAGTGTTGCTGACACCGTACAACATGCCGCCGTCGATGTGCATGAAGCAACCGTACATGATACTGTCACTTTTGATCCCTAGAAGATATTCTCCTGGAAATGACATCGATGTTTTCCTCCAACCATTAATTGACGACCTGAAGCTTCTCTGGGAAAAAGGTGTCAGCACTTATGATGCTTATGGTAAGGAGTCTTTCTGTATGCGGGCAATGGTCATGTGGACAATTAATGACTTCCCGGCATACGCTAACCTGTCTGGATGGTCGACGAAGGGTCAGATTGCTTGTCCGATTTGCATGTCAGACTATGAGGGAAAGTTCCTGAAGTACAGCCGTAAGTTTTGTTATTGGCAACACAGAAGATGGTTGCCTACAGGGCACAAGTTCAGAAAGTTAGTAGGAAAGTTCGACGGCAATCCAGAAAGTAGACCGGCACCACCAAGGCTGACCGGAGAAGAAATATTTGAGCTTCTACATCCTTTACCTAAAAAGGCATTTGGAAAAAAAAGATTCAACAAAGAAAATCCATTTGGTGTTAGGAGAAAAATATTGAAGCAAAAATGGAAGGGAAAGGGAAAATCAAAAGGAAATAAGCCTCGCAATGTCCAGTCGCATGAGCGTGTCTCAAAAGGCACCGAACTTCCGCATGGATGGTCAAAATTCAGCATATTTTATCAACTGCCATATTGGAAAAGTTTAAAAATACGTCACAACTTGGATGTCATGCACATCGAGAAGAACATATGCGAGAATCTCTTGAACACTTTGTTGCAGGACGGGAAAAAATCGAAAGATGACTTAAGGGCACGTCGAGACCTAGCAGAATTGAACATTCGTCCGGAACTGCAAGCTATAGATAAGGGCGACGGAAAGTTTGAACTCCCAGCCTCCCGTGTCACACTGTCGAAGGATGAGGTCCACAATATGTGTTTATTTCTAAAGTCCGTGAAGACACCGGATGGTTATGCTTCAAACATTTCAGCAAATGTGCATATTGAGGACAGAAAGATTTTGGGACTCAAGACACATGATCATCATATTCTATTACATCAACTTCTCCCGGTTGCGTTGCGACATGCTGACAAGGAACTCGCGATGGTGGTAATAGAATTCTGCGGTTTCTTCAAGCAACTATGCTCTAAGGTGATTGATGTTAGGGAGTTTGAAGAATTAGAGGGACGTGTTGCTAATACACTGTGTAAAATGGAAATACTATTTCCACCCTCATTCTTCACGGTCATGGTGCATCTCACAATACATTTAGCATACGAAGCCCGCATCGCAGGACCAGTTCAATATCGCTGGATGTACCCCGTGGAGAGGTATTTATTATTATAATATTCATTTAATATTTGTCAAATTACGTTTCTCAGTTCAATTTTGTCACAAATCATGAAACTATATGCTTGTAGGTATTTGGGTTTCATGAAACAACTGATGCATAATCGTGCACATCCTGAAGGGTCGATCGCAGAGAACTACATAAGTAACGAGAGTTTGAATTTTATCTCTCGTTACTTGCGGGGCGTAGAGACAAGGCTGAACCGTCCCCAACGAATAATTGACGGTACATTCTACAATGATCGTGGGGAGGACACTAGATTCCCCAGAATGGAGCTAGATCAAGCCCACACATATATCCTGAGCAATGATACTACATTTAACATATACGCGGCGTAAGTATTTAACTGTTTGAATCAGATTAGATCACCTCACAATAATTATCTCTATTTAACCGTTATAAATGCTTCTTGTCTAGGCTTCACATCCGACATGTCCAGACTAATCTTAAATGCAGAACAAAAAATAAGAGAGTTATGGACACACACTCTAGACAATTCCCTGCATGGCTGAAGGGTGAAGTAAGATCTTTTTACATTTCTGATTCGTATATCAAATATATGTGCCTGCCAACAGATATGTAAACTATTTGCTTCTTTTCTTAAAGGTTGACAAACGGATTACGAATGGGATTAACCTGTCTGAGAAAGTTTGTTTATATGCCAGAGGTCCTTCTAATGTGGTTAAGCATTATGGAGGCTACTGTGTCAACGGCTTTAGGTTTAACACCATCGGTCTTGAAGAGAGACGACAAACACAAAACAGCGGTGTGTTCTGCTCCTTCTCGCAACTGTCATACGCTAGTGCAAAAGATCTAAATCCGATACAAGGGGAAATCTATTGCTACGGTCAGGTAGAAGACATCGTGGAGATTTTCTATGGGATTAATAAGGAAGTCAGTCATGTGATGTTTAAGGTTCGTTGGTGTGAACAGAAAAAGGCGAAGGATGACTACGGTTACACAATCGTTAATCTTAACAAGGAAATATATCAGTCTGAAAAATACATGTTAGCTACTCACGCCAAACAGTGCTTTTATGTCAAAGATATAATGAAAAATGACGAATGGGTTATCCTTAAGAATCCACCTAGAGCCTACATTCATGAAGTCGTGTCTGACGAAGATCACGATGAGGAGGTTATCTTGGCCGACGAAATAACCGAGGAGTTTTCATTGACACAAAATAATAATCTGGACGATGAAATTGCACTAGCGCGCCCTGATGTACCTGCGATTATATGTGAGCCAAGGCGTAAAGGAAAAAAACCTGTCCGCAGCGGAGTCGATAAAACTATAAGAATAGTTCTTTCGTTGGCACGCACACGATCGCAGAGTAGAGGCTCAACATCATTAGTTTGACTGGTTATCATGTATCACGATGTGTCATGTATTATATTATTACATTTATATTATCTGGTTGACTGGTTATCATGTGGATGTGTCATGTATTATATTATTACCTTTATATTATCTGGTTGACTGGTTATCATGTGGATGTGTCATGTATTATATTATTACCTTTATATTATCTGGTTGACTGGTTATCATGTGGATGTGTCATGTATTATATTATTACCTTTATATTATCTGTTTGACTGGTTATCATGTATCACGGTGTGTCATGTATGTATTACATTATTGCCTTTGTATTATCTGTTTAACTGGACATCATGTACACGCGATTCTGTTGCCATGTGCTGTTTTATTAATTATTTGCATTATATACTTTTGTTGGATATTCATTATGTTTTCAAAGTATAGATGACAAAAGGATTTCGTAAGAAAGCGCTTGAGAGAATATTTGGTAGACATTCTGGAGGCGACGCACATGCCTCTACGTCAGGTATTTTTATTTATTTGTTATATTTGTACATTTCTATAAACTATTAACATGAGCCTAATATTTTTTTAACATTTACTACACAGGAGGAGGAGATGCTACACATGACTCGCAGCCACAGGACACATCACGCGGAGATGCTCCACATGACGTGGAGACACAGGCTGATCCTACACAGCATGCGGAGATACCACCACCACCGCATGCAGATATATTGGAGGAGAGGAGATTTGAGCCGTATAGCGTAGCTTTAGAAGCTGCGGCACTACCACCAGATTCTATTACGGATCAGCGAGTCCACGGTCCGGCCAAGGTGAGGGATGATTGGGATTCTTATCATGCTATGCGCCCCATCACGCAGCAAAGGTACGAACAAGCAAAGTGTAGATGCCTCGAACTGAAAGGTATGAATAAATTTTTATAGTTTATCGGTTATTATTTTAAATTTTTTTCGCAAATATATATTGATTCATTGTTTCATTCGATTCTTTGTTTCGCAGGTACTGGGCGACCTCCTAGACGCGGCCGCAATGCTACTAAGGAATCGAACCTCATCCCTGATATTAATCGGAGGGCTGTGATCCGATGGGAAAACGGAGTGCCTGTTGGGGCCTTTGCCAATGCTTTCAACAATTTCCTTGCCGCTTTAGCCAGGAGACACGATTTCTTTAACATTTTTTTGACGTGGAAATCGCAGCGGATTGATGCGCTGGTGGCTTGTTGGAGATATATATGTGTGAGTCATTTATTTTAATTTTCATCATTATTAGTTATTAGTTTATTATTATGTTTAATACACTGATTTGTATCTATTTTTTCTTTATATGCTGAAGCGATTTTTCTTTCTTGACGATAATATTTGTGCCTGGACGTACTGCTTCGGGCAAATCAATTTATTGTTCAAGAGATGGCGGTTTGAGGTAAAGAAAAAATATTTTGTCCAAATAACAGAAGATTGGGAGCGATTCTGGCATCTTGACGAGCGTGTGGATGGAGTAGATTTTTTTGCACTTTGCCATTACTGGGACACGGCTGAAATTCAGGTATTATTGAAGTATATATTTTTAATTTATTGTTTGAATTTCTATATTGTTTCGAATTGACATTGTTTTGCAGGCTCAAGCTGAAATAGCAAGGAGGAATCGCAACGCGCCTCGCAGTTACGAGCATCACGGGGGCTCCAGGTCCTTCAGCCAGCATTATCATCAATTAGAGCTTGAGGTATATAATATATTAGCTTTTAAGTTGAGTATAATTTATGTGTTATGGGTTAATGATATATTTGAATAAAATAGGGAAGGGGAGATCTCAGACATTTTGCAGATCGTATTCTGACTTCCTGGAGCCCGAATTACGCTGATGAAGAGAAGAAAGCAAAGAATAAGGATCTGTGTGTAAGTAGCAGTTCATTTATATATTCAATTTCATATCAATGCACCATTAGTAAGTCGACTTGCCCGGGTTGTTTTGATATATCGCAGGAGAAATTACATGCCAAGGTACAGGAGCAAATGACTCAGTCTCAGGTCTGTTCTAACACTCCTGCCCGGCTAAGTAGAGAGGATGAGGACTCCATCATCGAGACGGTCATTGGACCTAGTAGGAAGAACAGATATCGGTGGAGAGGATCCGAGCAGAGGCCGCACGAGTCTAGTAGCACCTACGAGTCTGCAGCACCACAAGGAACACCAGGAAGCAGTTCATATCAAGACTCAATGGAGCAGCGATTAAAAGTGATTGAAGATTGGTAGTCGCAGCAAACAACATATCAGCGGGCTCTAGAGGAAGAACGGAGGCGCCGGGAGCAGACCGTATTGGAGTTCACACAATTCATGTCGACTCTGCCTCAGGAGGCATATAGGAGACGGTTTGGCTCAGGAGGCATATAGGAGACGGTTTCTGTCGTCACAGGTAATATATATACTTTACTTTTTTTAATTAGATGATATCGTACATACTGATACACACTGATACAAACTGTTACACACAAACTCTAACTCTAACCCTAACACAAACCTTAAAATATATACTTATAATGTTTTTATGTGATGGTGGTGTTGATGGTGTATGCGTGCGTAGTGTTGGTGGTATTGTTTGGTCGGTTGGTTGGTTGGTTGGTTGTGGTATTGTGTTGTGGTGGTCGTTATATGATTGGTTTGTGGGTCGTTATGTGATTGGTTGTGGTGTTGTGTTGTGGTGGTCGTGGTGGGGGGGAGGAATGGGGATTGGGTGTTGATGGTGGTGATGGTAGTGATGGAGGGGGAGGGGGTGTGTAGAGTGTGATTGGTTGGTGGGTGGGGGATTTGGTCGTGGTTAACATTTGATTTATATTTACAGGCCGGGACTTCTTCACAAGGTGCAGCCGGGGGTAGTCATAATGCGGCTGGTGTTGAGGATGAGGATGATGATGATCAGGAGGATTGATTGTTCTTAATATAACTTTGAAAACAATTTCTTGTGTTGTATAAACAATATTTATTATGTACCCGTCGAGAAACTTTTACTTGCTTTTATTGAATTAAATGTGTGATATATACGTGAGATGTGATATTTGTGTGAGATTGAATATTATATTGTGTTGATTGAACAGGTTTTTAAAAATTATTATTGATATTATACAGGGTATTTTCAATTTTCAAAATATTTTATAAATTCCTCTTTTAAAAGGTTTAGCTACGGAAATTACGTCACTAAATTGATATTTAGCGACGGAAATTCCGTCACTAAACATATATTTAGCGACGGAAAACGTGCACGAAATCATATATGACTGAATTTATTTAAACATTAGCGACGGATTTTCCGTCGCTAATGTTAATTAGCGACGGAAATTCCGTCGCTAATGATTTCTTAAATTTTTATTTTTTTTTCAATAGCGACCATTACTCCGTCGCTAATAAACCGTCGCTAATTTTTAGCGACGGAAATTCCGTCGCTATAGGTCTTTTTGGCGACCCTTGTAATAACGTCGAACTTTTAGCGACGGAATTCAATTTTTTCCGTCGCCAAAAGTTTTAGCTACGGAATATTGGCTTTTAGCGACGGAATTGTCCGTCGCTAAAAGTGGAATTTACAGCAGTGCGTTAATATCAAACACCTCTGACAATCCGCTTATCAATCCTCATCAATAGGATGATAAGTCCACAAAGTTGCTCCAATCGCAACACATTCCTGTCACGTTAACAATATACCTCTGACAACAATCCACTTATCAATCCTCGTCAATAGGATGATAAGTCTCCAAAGTTGCTCCAATCGCAACACAAACTCTCATCACGTTAACACTAAACCTCTGACAACCCACTTATCAATCCTCTTCAATAGGATGATAAGTCCACAAAATTGCTCCGATCGCAACAAATTCTCGTCATGTTAACACTAAACCTCTGACAACCCACTTATCAATCCTCTTCAATAGGATGATAAGTCCTCAAAGTTACTCCGATCGCAACAAATTCCCGTCATGTTAACACCAAACCTCTGACAATCCACTTGTCAATCCTCTTCAATAGGATGATAAGTCCACAAAGTTACTCCGATCGCAACATTTTCTTGTCACGTTAATCCTACACCTCTGACAAAATCAACTTATCGACTCTCTTCAATGGAGCGATAGGTCCACAAACCCGTCAAGTTAATCCCACACCTCTGACGACACAATCAACTTATCGACTCTCTTTAATAGAGCGATAGGTCCATAAAATACTGTTAGGTTAACATCACACCTCTAACAGTCAAACCCCCCCCAATGAACTTGTTAATCCTTTTTCAACAAGAATATCAAGTTTTCATTATAAAATCCCCAATGGATTAAAGATTTTCTGGAATTATCCTAGTGATATTAAAGAAAATTTCTGAATTTCACTCTAAGTGAAAATTCATGCCAAATTAATATTACACCTTTGGCGCTTCCAACTTTCTTTCAGTGTTTCAAGTAACATAGGAAGAAATAACAATAAAGTCTACGTATTCAACATCGTAGCACCAAAAATCCATGTCTTTCACGCATGGGGAACTTTATCCCAAATCCTAAGTAGGGATAAGCCTACGCCTAATACGCGTTGCTGGTTAGTCTTTTTTCGTAAAAATGATAAAGTCTATGTATTCAAAATCATAGCATCAAGTCTAAGAGGGTTCATTCTCTTAGCACAACGTTACATGTAGAACGGACTTAGATAATCCACATGCTAGCCCGACTCAAACGGTAGTCGGTAAAGGCTTATCAAATCCGTTGATGGCTGAGGGTTTGCCAAAAATCCTATGCATGTTTGCAGGCCTATCAGCTTAATGGAGGTGAGCCGTGACGTGACGTTTGATGGCTTCTGCTCATGAGTAACTTGTACTGTCGCTACAGTTTCTCTTTGAAGCTCATCATCACACAGGTCATGCGTGGAAAATCCCTTCAACTAGGATACCTTTGAAGTGGGTGTAAAGAACAATTCTTTACCACAAGGAATCAACAGCTCCAAGATCAGAGTTGAGATCCAAAGTATTCCGAAAATTCGTCCCAGTCAACCGCGAACTTTCAAAAACTTTGGAGGGGGTTCTCTAGGCTGTCTAAAAATCCGATGATGGAAGTTACACTCTGACGACTTCCAGAAGGTTACAATTTGAAGACTTTCACGTAGACTGATGAAGGTTACAATCTGACGACCTTCGTAACAACTGTTGAAAGCTCTAATCAACAGCCTTCACAATCAACATCGAGAGTTACAATCTGACGACTCTCATATATCAAAGAGCTAAAGCAAAGATTACGAAACGATGATCTTTGCAACACCCTGACAGAAAGAGACTACAAATCGACGGTCTCTTCAAACCAAGACGTGGAAGTCCTCCCCGCGTACCAGCATCAAGACGCACCATGTTCATAGCCACGGACGCAGCTCAAGCGTAGCCTCCAAAGCTGCCAACGCAGCTTCTATTCGCTGCTAAATCCTGCCAACGCAGCTTCTATTCGCTGCCAAACGTAGCTTCTAACATGCTGCCAACGCAGCTTCCATCCGCTGCCAAACGCAGCTTCTATTCGCTGCCAAATGCAGCTCTTAAATCCTGCCAACGCAGCTTCTATTCGCTACCAAACGCAGCTTCTAACATGCTGCCAACGCAGCTTCCATCCGCTGCTAAACGCAGCTTCCAAGCCGCCAAACGCAGCTTCCAACAAGATGCCAACGCAGCTTCCAGCCGCTGCGTCCGAGCTTTCAGACACTGCGTTCAAGCTTCCAGAAGCTGCGTTTGAACACAGAATTCACGCCAGAATGCGGATTTTGCATTTGACTCGTTCAAACACGAGCTGAACAGTTTCACAACCGTCTCCCACGATCTGAGGGGATCACAACTCCACTCAGGAGTGATTTAAGGGGTGGTTACATCTCATTAGCCCCACTTAGGAGCGAATTAAGGAGGTGGTTACACCCATTAATCCCCTATAAATAACTGAAAATTAATTTAGTTCAGGGGTTCGGTCTGCTAGATCTTTCATCCTTCTTTTTGGCAGCAAAGAAGAGATCATTGGCTGGTCTAACCAATTATGGTTAAGATCAATTAACTCATCAAGAGTTCTAAAACTTGCCACGTAAGTTCTCCACAACGTCAAATCGTGAGGAGAAGATCATGTTCCAGTGAAACAAGACGTCGGATCGTCAACGAGAAGCAAACTCGACGCGAGCAATCGAGGGAGGCATCTCATCGCCACCGTGAAGAACCCAGAATTAAACAAAGGGGAGAATCAAATTCATTCTCCTCTCTTTTGTAATCAGGAAATCCAATTGTAATCGAGATTGAGAGAGTTGTAATCATTCTTTTTCTAAGCAGTTAGAGAGAATAAATCAAATACGATTCTTTCATTATTTCTTTTATTACAAATTTTTCCACAAACAACGGCTAATGCTGCCAGCGTATCTGCGTACGTGTTTTGTAAGCGTGGAATGTATTCGATGAAGAATCTATCAAACGATTCTACCATCTCGATGGCCATCTTGTGGTATGGTATTAAATCTTAATTTCTGACCTCATACTCTCCCTGAATTTGTTTAACTATTAATTGAGAATCACCGAAGGCTTCGAGATACTCAACCTCCAGCTCTTTAGCAAAGCTGAGTCCAATAAGCAATGCATTATACTTGGCTACGTTGTTTGAACACGGCTTGGTTAGCGAGTAAGCTCGAGGCATCGCATGTTTTCCTGGGGAAACTAAGACAACTCCAACTCCTGAGGAAATCTTAGAAGGTCCAGGAGCACTTGCTACATTGGTCGCTCGAGAAGCACCATCGAAGTACAAACGCCATACTTGTTGGCACGAAGTTGCGTTGACTTCATGGGTTTCATTTGGCAGATCGTCATATATCTCAGCAGTATCCGTAGTTGGATTAGCTGCCAAGAGGTCACAGATGGCCTGTCCTTTTACTGACTTTTGTTGTTTAAAGTGCAGGTCATATTGGGACAAGAGCAAGGCCCATTTTGCTAAATGCCAATTCATGAAAGCTGGCTGTGTCGTGAATACTCGGACTGGGTTAACTTTGGAGATAACATAAATAGTCTGTCCTACCAGGTAATGCCGCATATTTTGAATTGCGAATACCAAGGCGAGACATTCTCTTTCGATCATGGGATATCGGGATTCGGCACCTACTAAGGTCCGACTTAGATAATATACTGCCTGTTCATGACCGTTATCGTCATCTTGTGCAAGTAATGCACTTAATGAGTGGCTCGTTGCCTTGATATAAATCAAGAACGGTTTGCCCGATTTCGGTGCAACGAGTACAAGAGACTTTGAGAGATATTCTTTGATACTCTCGAATGCCTTTTGACAAGCGTCGTCCCACATGAACGACACACCCTTCTTTGTGAGTTTGGAGAATGGTTGACATTTTCCTGAAAGGTTCGAGATGAACCGACGGATATAAGCTAAACGCCCTTGCAATCCTCTGAGCTCCTTGAGATTTCTCGGAGGTTGTAATTCATTAATTGCTTTTACTTTATCAGGGTCAATGCGGATACCCATTGTAGTGACGACAAATCCCAGAAACTTACCACTGGACATTCCAAGGAAAGATTTGGTGGGGTTCATTTTTAATTGGTGAGTTCGCATGAGCTCGAACATGGTCCTTAGATCTTTGATATGATCATTTTTATTACGGCTCTTCACTACCAAATCGTCGACATAGCATTCGATAGTTTTACGGAGATGTTCTTGAAAAATCTTAGACATAGCCCATTGATATGTGGCGCCCGCGTTCTTTAACCCAAAAGGCATCACTGTATAGCAGAACACTCCGAGAGGTGTCCTGAATGCAATATGTTTTTCATCGTCCGAGTACATCTTGATTTGATTGTAACCCGAGAACCCGTCCATAAAGGACATTCTCTCAAACCCACACGTGTTATCGATAATAACATCGGTGATAGGGAGAGGGAAATTATCTTTCGGACATGCATTATTCAAGTCTCTGAAGTCAATGCATATCCTTATTTTCCCATTCTTCTTAAGGACCGGAACAATATTCGCGAGCCAGTCCGGATGTTGTTCTTCCCGGATAAAACCAGAATCGATTAATTTTTTGACCTCTTCTTCAATCGCTTCCATGATTTGTGGGCGAAACCGTCTTTGCTGTTGTTTGACAGGTTTTGCATCTGGTTTGATGTTAAGATGGTGGGCTGCCACGTTCGGATCAAGCCCTGGCATATCTTCATAATTCCAGGCAAAAACATCTATGAATTCTCTGGTGAGGGAAATTAACTCCTCTTTTTCATCTGGTGGAAGACTATCACTTATAAATATTGGCTTTGGATTCGTCTCATTACCCATATTTATCTGGACCACTTTATCTTCGGTAGGAGGTTCTCTTTGCTCGAATCGATCTCCATACTGTATATTTAGATGGTGAATCCAGGGATCCTCCCAAGCCGGTAGTTGATCATCTTCTTGAATAGTGGAAGGATCGACTGTGGTCATATTCGACATCAGGCCTTTGAATACCTCTCTCAGGCTGACATCTGAATCCCAACTGGAAGAGTCAGATGAGTATCCATCTTGATTTGTTAAATGGTCTACGATTTGCCAACAACACTCGTCATCAGAAGCATAACCCAGACCCCTTTTATAGCTATAATAGTTATAAGACTTTCCTTCTGGTACATAGGCCATACGAGGTGGAACTCGTGGGCCTCGACCAAAACAAAGACCTTCTTCAAGCGCAAAATTATATCCCCATTTTTCCATGTAATCACGCGCTTGATGACTATATCTAGATGAATGAAGGCCAGATCTCTCTTTATTTTTATCTTCATCTGGATAGAGATATGATGGTGGGGATATTTCCCCTTTGCCGAACACCAACTCTTTTTCACCCCCTGCTTTCGCAGGAATGACAAAGGTTGTTCCAAACGAGTCTTGGAAACGTTTTTTCGTGAAGCAAGATGACTGAAGCGGCATATGTACCTCGGGATTATTGTACAACTCCTGCATTACATTAGCCAAACACGGTAAGTACTCTAAATCGTTATTTATTACTTCTTCAGCAAGTTGCCAATTACAACTACCGTCTGACGATTCGCCATCGTCAAGACCGATTACAAAGGGTACAATGTCATTTAGTACAAAACCACCATTGTAATCAAATCTTGCTTCTGTGTCAGCTTCTCCCCCACTATCCGTGCCTTGAGCCGATGATTCAGTATCAGATTCAGCACCGTAAAGGAGGGAATCAGTAAAGTAATTTTCCAATCCTTTAAACGGTTGCTTATCTGTGACCACCGTCTTGACTTCATTATTGGCATCTACGTATTTTAGACACTTATGAAGAGTAGAGGGAACTATAAGATTATCATGGATCCACGGTCGACCCAATAGTAAATTATAGGAGGTCTCTGCGTCGATTACGTAGCACGTAACTTCGGATTTTAGACCCCCAAGTTGACATTTTATCCGGATTTTGCCCAAAGGTCTGGATCCACTGGTATTAAACCCGTATATAACGGTACCTGTGGAAGCCAGCTTGCTTGCTGGGATTCCGAGATTGTACATCAATCGGAGTGGCATGATGCTAACAGCGGAACCCGGGTCGACTTGGACCCGGTTAACTACGCTGGAGCCAATGTATCCGGTAAAGTATAAAGGCCTATCATGCTTTGAATTCCTCACTTGCATGTCATCCTTAGTGAACGTGATATGGGGAAATTGTTTGGCTGATAAATTACAAAGCTGAACTGGTGATTCCGTTTCTTCGCGGGCCGGCTTGACTTGAGTGAGGAACAGGTCAGAATCGGCTAAAGCTTCTTGCAATGCCTCTCTAGTATCCTTGGAGAGGCGCAACAACTCATACAAAGTTATTCTTGCTGGGATGTTAGCCAGCTGAGCCATGACATCAAAGCGGTAGGGAGTGTTTGAACTTCCCGGTTTATCTCTCCCAATCGGACGATTGAATCGAGACTGCTTCGGGTTCTGAGCTTCCTGAGGTTGAGGCTCTTTCTCTTTTTTGCTTATTAGCTAACTTCTGTTGAGCTTTTTCAACTGGTGCAGGGGGAGTTGTAACCACCCCCAGTTCGGCTAATGTCTTGGCATTTGCGTCAGAAGTTTCGGGGTATTTATAATGATATTCATTCCCACCCCTAGTGGCAAGAGCCTCTTGTTCATCTTCAGAGAGTGATAAGGTGGTGATACCTTCATCATCTTTTTCGGAAATTACTGTGGTGGGACAGCAGGTTTTACCTTTACCTCTGTACTTTTTCTTAGATGAGGATCCTACCCACTGCTCATCTCCTAACAAGTCCGGATGGACCCAAAGAATTTCGCCGCTAGGAGTTATGTATTGTACGAGTCCTTTTTGACGTTGTCCATAAGGATCATCGTTGACAGTCTTCATTTGCACCTTATATACGGGCTCTGGTTGAAACTACGCCAGAGGGACAGAACCGAAGCTAACAGAAACGACGTTCGCGCCCACCTTCTTTTCTTTAGGCTGCTTTGGAGTGATAATTCCCACATCCATTAAGGCCTGAATCTTGTCCTTGAGAGTGTAGCACGTCTTCGTAGGATGATGGACTGTTCTGTGAAATGCGTAGTATCGCGGATCTGTAATTTTCTTAGCTCCTTCATGATCAGCGATCGGAGGCAGCTTAATTTTGTTATTTTTCATTAAATACTTGAAGATACCAGGGACCTCATCTTCTTTGAAGGAGTATTCCTTCAGGAATTTTGGCTCAGAAGTTTTCTGTTGCCTTGGAGGTCGTTGTTGCCATTGAGGCGTTTGTTGCTGCGGCTGCTGTTGCTGCAGCTGCTATTGGGGTTGCAATTCAAATGTCTGATTTGCGTCTACCGCGTTCGCCGGTCCTTTCCCTTTACCACGGGGGGGTAAAGTTCTGTTTTTGGGTATTATTTGCCGGTTGTCCCCTTTCAGCTTTCTTCCTTTTGAGGAAGCGTTCAGCCTGCTCTCCTCGTACCTTTAATTCCTTCCATGTCTTGGATGGTGCAGTGCCCATAGCTTCTAATACATCTATGGAAAGGTTATTATGGCACGTTTGGAGGATGAATTCCTCCGTGACCGGATCTCGACAGTTCATTGCCTTGTTTCGGAAGCGCTTAACAAAGTTCTCCACGAGTTCTCCATCTTTCTGCTTCTCTTCAAAGAGCGTTCCGATCGATACTTCCATGTCATCGTCGAAGAAATTAGCGAGAAACATGCTTTCCATATCATTCCATGCATTGATACTTCCCGGTTTAAGCCGGCGGTACCAATCAAACGCAGCTGCGTAAAGGGTTCCTACGAACGATCATACCATCAGAGGTTCATTGCCCGAAATGATCCCCAGGTGGGACTTGAAATAAATCAAGTGTTGGGTAGGAGAGCCCCTCCCATCGAACGGCGTGAAGTTAATCAAACTGAACTTTGGCGGGTATGGAATGGAGTCCCACTCTCTCGGGTAGGGACACGGAATGCCAGTCTTTTTTACTTCTTGGGCAGACATCAAAGCATTGATTTTGCTTTCCAAGTCTTTCATCTTAAGGTCTTCGCCTACCTCTCTCTTCTGGCGATTTTGAGGATGGATATTAGTGCCACCCCCAGCGTTAAGGATACCTTCGGTATTTTTATTCTCAGGTGGAACCTCGATATTAATATTTTCCTCTACTTCTGAGTTGCTATCTATCTGATTAGTAGTCGAACGACGACTAGATTCAACGCGCTGGTTTGTCAATTGCTGGAGTTGTTGGGCATATAAATCTTTAACACGTTGCACAGCCATCTCCATTTCGACTTTAAAATCCTCTTTCTGCTTTGCCAAAGCTTCTTGAAGAAGTTGAGCCATCTGTTCAGTGGTGATCATGAATGACTCTCGAGTCTGTCCCGTACTGGACACAGTAGCATCCGAAGCGATCGCAGAGTTAGCATCCGACGTCTCATCGTCTGAGGACTATCCTCTCTGAATTCTGTTGTAATCTCTAGGCCTAATAGCCCCGGTTCGCAGCTGAGTCAATCGTTGGGATATTTGCGAAAAAGGTTCAGGACTGAAGCGTCGCATGGATTTTCCTTTTTCTGCCATGTTAATCGTGAATTCTGAGAATTCACGTTCTTGAACGGTCGGCTTTCTTTTATGGAAACGTCTTGATTTGTGTCTCACC
This sequence comes from Asparagus officinalis, assembly GCF_001876935.1. Classification (NCBI taxonomy): domain Eukaryota; kingdom Viridiplantae; phylum Streptophyta; class Magnoliopsida; order Asparagales; family Asparagaceae; genus Asparagus; species Asparagus officinalis. Next base: position 138,277,177 of record NC_033800.1, on the reverse strand, counting down.
GTTTCTGTAGAAAGTCTTTCAAACACCAAAATCCTTTGCGAGGCAGTCTTGGAACAATTACATTCTGACAATACCGCCTTAATAAGTTTAGTACATGGACAACGAGAATCCATTTCCCGGGTATTTCTCTTCCGAGATCTATTCATACCCCCAGTCTGATAGTATAACTCATCGATATGACTATCGGAGAAGCCTATCTTGTGTTGGCATAATCCTCACATTCTAATATCGTCGTCTTCTGACGAATAAGGCTCCCTTTGAGGACATAATGCCTTGTCGTTATTTTCAAGAGTCGCTCGTTTGAAAACACGCCTTCGTGCGCGTGAGGACTCAACAGGCTCTTGGACTTCTACCCGTAGTCTAAGGCGAGTAGTTACTGGTACTTTCTCCGTAAGAGGGGTCTTTGACTTACTGGAGAATCGCGTACGACCCCCAGTCTGACAAACTATACGGGGTTCATCTTTATGCAAAGGACCGAGATGATCCGTAATGCTCATTTTAAATCGGGACAAGTCCACGCTGCCGTGGGGTTCCACTGAAGGTGAGGGAGTCGCCGGAATAGGAACAGGAGCTGTCGGAGACTCGAAACTAGTCGCGGGAGGTGAAATTTCTGCAGACGGAGGTGAACCGGCTTGGCGGTGACGCGGGCCAGCAAAAGGTGGCTCGGCCTTGGCCGAGCCAGTGTTTGGTGGCTCGGCCTTGGTCGAGCCAGCGTTTAGTGGCGGATTCCATCCACCGGCTCGAAGGCTTTGGCTAATTGGCGTGCGAGGCGTTGACGCCGTCTTTGACGCGCCCTCTTGGATAAGGTCGGCTTGCTTTCGGTAGCAGCTTCAGCTTTGCAAGGAGTGTCTTGAGCCACTGCAGGATGAGGTCCTTGGTTTTGAACCTTCAAATCCAAGTGTCATCGACCTTTCCTCGTGGAGTTTCTCCTATTCCTACGAGGGGAGGATGATCGGGAAGAGGAGGATAAGTATTCTTCATATTTTGCTTGGTCGAACTCGTACTCGACCTCTTCGTTGATCGGGATGATGATCTTCAGTTGCGATATTATAGCTTTGGCAGAAAAGCTGTCGGCTCCCACTGTGGTCGCCAGTTTGTTTGTGTCAAAAGTTACCTTTTCCATTGTTTTCAAAACCTGTTACACCGTTTATCGATTACAAGTTCAAACTGAAAGAAGAGTTGATCTTTTTATAAGATATCCTTACAACGAAAAATAAAGATTATAACTTTATCAAATAAAACGCAGCAGTAGTTTATCTCCCGCTGCTTTGCGTGGGATCTTTGCCTGTGCCGGGGACGCGTTAGTTCGTGGACCACCGCAGATCAAACCCGATCAATAGTATAATTACGCTCTTGTTTCATGAAGGAAACAATTACGGAAGTGACAATCACGACCAAGCGAGATTGTGGCTCTTCTCGAGATTAAAACCAAGTTTAATCCGGAGGAAAGAAGGGGAAAGAATCACAAACCTTTCGAAGGGGCTTTCTTTATGAAAGTGTTCGCCAAGCTCTGATGATTCTCCTCTGAAATTCGTGGTTAACTGGACAATTTGACAGCAACTCGCCTTCTCAATCTCAGATCCTCTTTAAAGAAGACCCTAGGCTTCTATTTATAGGCTTTTGGAGATGTCCCTTGATGTTCAAACGTCATCTGCAGTTTATAATTGTCTAAACGTGTTTAGGGATAACCTCAAAACAGTTGGAGAGGTTCTGGGATGAAAGAATCCTTAAAAATCATCGAAATCCGTGTTTGGGGAGGTTTTGTATTCAGTAAGAGTCCTGGTGGCTCGGAACTGTGCGAGTCACCATTTGGTGGCTCGGAACTATGCGAGTCACCATTTGGTGGCTCGCATGAGTGCGAGCCACCATTTGGTGGCTCGCATAGGTGCGAGCCACCAATTGGTGACTCGCGCCTACACGGGCCTCCAAGTGGTGTTTCGTTCGCTTTTTTGATACTTTGGCGATTTGTAATTCTTCCATTTCCCTTGTTTTGCGTACACTTCGTCGCTTCGCTGACTTATGCATTCTATTGATCCAATTCATACACTTACTGATGTTGGATAAATTTCCTTGACTTGGATAATAACGTTTATCGTCTTTTCCTTGTCTTGAACTGTGTTTAAGGACTTATAGGCAATTTTTAACCCCTACAGTGGTATGCTGAAGAGCATCAAGTTGATGGTGAAGATTTTCAATATCTTGAATAGAGGTGTCAGAAGTGGTAGATGGTATAGCATTGGCCAGCAATCCTAGTGTGCGGGAGGGTTGAGACTTAGGGGTCGCCGACCATGACCGGTACGTGTGGTACATAACTCAGGATAAAGCTTGAAACATGTCTTAATGTGGTGTCCCTCCTTCTTGCAATATGTACAAAAAAGCTTAGATCGAGCTTGTTGAGAAGTATGATTCATAATAGGAGCAGTGACTGGTACAGACAGAATAATCTCGAGTGAACAGGCAGGAGCATCTATTGTTAAATTGAGGTGTGCGTTCTGCTGCCGTGTCTTATAAGCAGTGAGCACTCCCATAATCAAGGCTAAAGTTGGAAATTGAGGCTGATGAAGTAGTTGGTCAGCCATAGTTGAATATTCAAGAAGGGACTAAAATAGTTGATGCACCTCACGCCGTCCATATCAGGCTAGCTAGTCTTTATATGTGGAATCACGTCTAGGAAGCATGTAATTCTGTCCAATAGACTTATATTTGACCAAAATAAGACTGCAGAGAGGAACTACCTTTGTGTTGTATAGCAACGCGTTGTAGAAGATATGTCTCCCGTGCACCGGAGCACTCTATGAAGCGCTCAGTGAGACGACTCCACATGGCCCAAGTAGAGGGAAGTGAACCAATCTCGACAGTGAGACCAGAGCCAACACAGCGGGTGAAATAACTCATGACACAAAATTCCTGCAACTGTCAGTCCGAACTCTCCTTGACATAGAGAGCACGTACGGTTTGAAGATCGGTATCATCACCGCCAGATGTAATAGTACTGGAGGAAACAACAATATTGATGGACGGTAAAACTAGTCCTGAACTGGTGAGATGATCAAGCAGAGCAGCACCACGTAAGGCATTTATGACAATGGTGACCACCCCGCCCAATCACTTTGATCATTGAGGGGCTGGGGTGGTTTAGGGATCTTTTTTGAAGGAGCCATATTAACAACTTAAGTGTAACACAATGTTGGAGAGCCCACAACTAAGTAACAATGCAAGGGAGGCCCAAAAAATAAAACCCACAATGGATCAACACCGATGCTGAGACGTTGAGACGTCAAGATGGATTAAAACAGCGATGCTGTTCGTTTGAGACCGAGAGACAGTCTTGAAACGACAATGCTGTACTACTGAAATGGTGATACTGTTAGTTTGAGACCGAGAGATGGTCTTGAAACAGCGATGGCGTTCGTGGGAGGTCGAGAGACGGCTACCACGGAGGCCACGATGCGAAAAGATGGAGGTGACAACAAAGAGGCCGCAATGCGACGAGGCCAAAATTTGGCAAAAGATTAACCTTACTCTAATACCATGTTAAAGGACAGAGATAGTCTTGGGGTAAATTTCCCTTAGATTAAGTATTGAATGTGTACAAACACACACATACACACACACACACACATATAAACCCACTACTAACACATACAATAATATCAATAGTGAGCAAGCAGGAGCGTAGGGGAGATGAGA
>NC_033800.1:138272718-138273456 GCF_001876935.1 Asparagus officinalis | reverse complement strand
TTGCTGGAGAGGAAGAAGAGAAGAGCGAGGAGATATTGGGGAAATGACCAGAGAAGGAGTTAGATTTGAGGTTGAGGATGCGAAGAAATATGATGGGAGTGAGAAGATGGACTATTAGGAGGACTAGTGAGGGTATCATGGATATTTGGTATCATTTTTAAACTATTGATGCCAAATGTATGGCATTGTAACCATAATAGCAATTAAAGGCTTTTTTCATTAAAAAATGAAATAGAAAATGATATTTATCAATATGGATAACAATAAATATGGTTTTGATATAAAAATCTATAATCATTTAAAATTTTGGGATCTAGTTAGAAGCTAATGGGCTATAAATAAAGGCCAAAAACAAATTTAATCTAGAAATTTAAGGGTACATTGGGAAACTCTACAAATATAGTTTTAATGGATCAAGTTCTATCCAAAAGCTAATTTTAAGTGTTATACACCTCTTCAAAGTGAGAATAAGACTAGCCCTAGTTCCATTTTAGGGAAAAATTGGATCAAGGTTAGCCCAATTTTTCTTAGGCTAAAACTGGCTTCAAATTGGTTCTTTCGTCCATCAACCCCCTCATTGAACTAGTTTTGACTATAAATGAACCATAATTGTTCCTGACCTACTTTTGTTCTGCCAAATACATTGTTAGTTCAATAAAAATTACTCAAGGATTGGACCAGCTTTTTGGATCAAAATCTCTATCTTGAAATTTTTTTCTTTTTGAAGAGAACATATCT
>NC_033800.1:138242532-138272708 GCF_001876935.1 Asparagus officinalis | reverse complement strand
AGTTTGTTTTATTTAATTTGTATCAAACCTCCTTTTTCAAGAAACCAGTCTTACCTACATCATATCATTAGTTATATTAAAAAGTCAGAAGATGAGTTAATGGAATTTTGCAGAACCAAAAGGTTTGCGCCTTTGCGGTACGCAGACGGGTCCCACAACACAACTAGCTAATATAATTTTTATAATACTTAGTGGGGCCCACAAATAGGTGATATTGCCATAGGAGCAATAAGATACTTGACCCAAAGCTTGACCCCATTTACTTTGAAGCCCACATAGTTCTATACATTTTCATACACCCATAATACAATGCCAATTTATATAGAACAAAGTGGATACCCACGTTGTATTAAGTGTATAGTTGCATGCTAGGATGTATAATATATGGTACATTTTATGTTGGATATTTTCTATGAAAAGGTCAAATTGACTTTTTCTAAGCACATTAATCTCCAACTAACCACATTTTTCTTCTTAACCCTCTCCACTATCCGTTGTTACTCTCCCTATATAAACTCTCTCAATCATCTCATAATAACACATTCACTTTCTCTACCTACTCTCTCTCCTCTCATCTCACGTAAAGAAAGAAAGAAAAAAAAAACAGTGAGAGAAAGAAAAGAAAAAGAAATAGAGAAATAATTATAACGGGGTTTTGTGCTACTATATTCTCGATATTGTTATTTATTTTGGGCAACCTTCTTCGTCTGAGCAGAAGCTCTGTGCTCTCGCCCGAGTACGGAGGCCGGCCGTTTTCGGGGGCTTTTACCGCTAGGGGGAAGAGGATCGACTGCGCCAGGGCGATAGGCGGGTCCTCTATCTTCTAGGGCAGTGAATCACGACTGCACCCGTTCAGGCCTGGTGTTCTAACTCTTTTAATTTCAGATTTAATCTAATTTTCCTCTTTTTGGACAGCAATCTAGAAGATAGAGATTATTTTATTGCTGTTAATTTAAATTTGAAATTAATTGCTTTTATTTAGTACATTTTTCTCTGTTAATTCTGTGTTAATGTGAAGGAAAAAAAATTATAAAAATTACTGTTCATCAGGTTCGGTTTACTGTTCACCCGAACCTGTCTGTTTTGCTTCTCTTCCTTTCATAATTAAAAAAAAAATTGATTACCTGCTGATTATTTGTTAAGTAATTGCTTCTTTTGTTTATACATTAATTAATTGCTTTAATTTGTTTCAATTTAAAATAAAAATCAGATACTGTTCATCAGTTTTATTAAAAAAAAACGTTACTGTTCCCTGTAAACAAATTTGTTACTGTTCCTTTTCCATTCAAATAGTTACTACAAATATTCTTTTGTCCATTAATTAGTTGCTGAAAAAAAAAGGTTACTGTTCACAGAAAAAAAACATAGAATATTGTTCTATTTATTTGTTAATTACTATTATTACTAATCAAAGTCATACTCCTTGGTAGTATCTAGTAATTTTGACAAAATCTTTCTCATGTTCAGATTCCAAATACCTAGACTAGTAAACTCAAATTAGACTTATGGCTAACCCTGATCATTCTAAGAGTGTAAAACCTGAGAAGTTCACCGGTGTTAACTACAAAGGGTGGGCTAATCAGATGAGATACTGGCTCACAACCCTAGGTCTTCTTTCAGCCATTGATACTCCCGATTCTTCATCCAGTGGATCTCAACCCACCAATTCTCCTGTTTATGGTCCACAACCTGAACCATCTCCTTCCACTTCTGGTTCTGGTGCTAGCTCCTTTTCTAGCTCTATGAAACCAGACGAAATCAACTATCATTGTTGTCATAGGATTCTTAGTGCACTTTCGGACAACCTCTATGATATATATTATGAGTTCAAAAGTGCTAAAGACCTATGGAATGCTCTAGAAGCAGAATATGGCTATGATGATGCCGGAATTCTGCGTTTCACCTCCTCCTAACTTGGTAGAGGATAAGCCTAAATCTAGGAATTTCAAACCCAAAGGAAAGAAATTCAAGAAAAACCAGCAATCCTTCAACAAATCTTCTTCCAATTCCAATTCCAATCCCTCCAGCCATAAGTCTGATGGAAAGTTCTGCTATGTCTGTGGTAGAACCAATCACCTGGCTCCCAACTGTTTCTTTCGGAAGAAGGAACCGGCCAAACCTGCTCCTAAAGGAAATGGATCTAACAAAGTTAATATGATTGAAGAGAATACAACTTCCTTCAGGTTAGCCTCTTCATCCTATCTTGTGAATTCTCTTACTTTCTTCACTGATTGGTACTTAGACTCCGGAGCTAATATCCATGTTTGCAATGATCGCTCTTGGTTTTCTACTTACCAGGAATCACGTGGAGGAAGCATAAGCTTAGCAGATGACTCCACCAAACAAATAATGGGAAGTGGGTGCATAGAGCTCACCATGACCTCTGGGAAAGCTCTAAATCTGCAAGGCGTTCATCATGTTCCGAATCTCTTCTTCTTAGAGCTGGTTATAGGATTGTAAAAGAATCCAATAAATTTGTGATTACAAAGAGTAATGTTTTCATAGGAAAAGGTTTTATCTGTAATGGCCTTTTCAAACTCAATGTAATCAATTCCAGTTCTAATGAAATTTCTGAGTCTTCTGTTATTCAAATTGTTGAGTCTTGTGATGTTTGGCATGGACGACTTGGACATGTTAATTTCCATACCTTGCAGAGAATGAGTAAATTAAACCTCATTCCTAAATCTTCTCATGATCCCTCATCTAAATGTGAGATTTGTGTTCAAGGAAAACACACTAAAAAACCATTCAAGTCTATAACTAGAAACTCCGAACCTCTCGAATTAATACATAGTGATGTGTGTGACTCGAACCGAGTTCTCACCCGAGGGGGTAGGAGATATTTTGTGACATTTATAGACGATCACTCCAGATATTGTTACACCTATCTTCTCAGAACCAAAGATGAAGTCTTAGATAGGTTTAAGGTGTACAAAGCTGAATCTGAGAACCAACTTAACAGGAAGATCAAGATTCTTAGATCTGATCGTGGGGGGGAGTATACCTCAATTGATATGACTGAATATTGCCAAGAACACAGTATTATTCATGAGGTTACTGCTCCCTATACACCACAGTCTAACGGGGTAGCTGAACGAAAGAACAGAACCCTAATGGACATGATAAACTGTATGTTACTCAGTTCAGGAGCACCTGAAAATCTCTGGGGTGAAGCTCTCCTTTCTGCTTGCTTCATTCTCAATAGGGTTCCCCAGAAATATTCTGATCTCCTTATGAATATTGGAAGGGGAGATCTCCTAATCTGAACTTCTTCCGAGTTTGGGGTTGCTTGGCTAAGGTAGCTATTCCCGAACCTAAGAAGAGGAAAATTGGTTCCAAAACTATTGATGCTGCTTTCATTGGATATGCACTAGATAGCAATGTTAATAGATTTCTAGTCATTAACTCTGAAATCAGTGACATATCCAACAACACTATCATTGAAGCTAGAGATGCAGTCTTCTTTGAAAATATCTTTCCTTTCAAATCCAAAATCTCAGAAAATCCTAGAACATCTTTTCCTTCTGGTCTACCATCATCTAGTTCTTCTCAGCCTTTTGACATTGAACCTCGAAGGAGTAAAAGAGGTAGAATTCAAAGGGATTTTGGAGAAGACTTCTTTACCTTTCTTGTTGAAGGTGATCCAAGCTCATTCCAAGAAGCAATGGATTCACCTGAATCTCCTTTCTGGAAAAAAGCCATTGATAATGAGATTAAATCTATCATGGAAAACTATACTTGGATACTCACCGACTTACCTCCAGGCTGTAAACATGTAGGTTGTAAGTGGATATTCAAGAAGAAACTTAGAGCTGATGGTTCCATAGATAAATTTAAAGCTAGATTAGTAGCTAAAGACTATACTCAACAAAAGGGCATTGATTACTTTGATACCTATTCTCCTGTAGCTCGAATCTCAACTATTCGAGTATGCTAATCATATATCAGATGGATGTCAAGACTGCTTTCCTGAATGGTGATTTAGATGAAGAGATCTATATGCACCAACCTGAAGGATTCATTGCCAAGGGCCAGGAAAACAAAGTCTGTAAACTTGTTAAATCTTTGTATGGTCTTAAACAAGCTCCTAAACAATGGCACCAGAAATTTGACAAAGTCATTGCGCAATATGGTTTCACTGTGAATGAACACGACAAGTGTGTTTACACTAAAGTGATAAACAATGACTATGTCATCCTCTGTCTCTATGTTGATGATATTCTTATCTTTGGAACCACTCTTGAATTAATTTTAAAGATTAAGGATTATCTTTCCAAGAACTTTGACATGAAAGACTTAGGTCTTGCTGATATGATACTTGGAATGAAAATCACTAGAGACACTAGGGGAATATCTTTGAGTCTTTCTCACAGTATTAGGAAAATGCTGATCAAATTCAACTATCATAACTCTAAACCTATTTTCATACCTTATGATTCATCTATATCATTGAAGAAGAATGAAGGTGAACCTATCTCCCAGCTGAAATATTCTCAGATGATTGGATCTCTTCTATACATATCTAACCGGACCAGACCCGATATAGCTTATGCTGTAGGGAGACTGAGCCGGTATACCAGTAACCCTAATCTAGATCATTGGTCTGCCCTAGAGAGAGTATTCAAATACTTGAAAGGGACAGTGGACTATTGCTTGACTTACACTGGATACCCTGATGCTATTGAAGGGTATAGTGACGCTAATTGGGTCACAGATTCTAACAGTGTAAAGTCCACATCTGGATATATTTTTCTTTTTGGTGGTGCTGCTGTATCCTGGAAATCCTGTAAGCAAACAGTAATTGCCAGGAGCACCATGGAATCTGAGCTGATTGCTCTTGATACCACTTGTACAGAAACAGAATGGTTAAAAGATCTTCTTTCTGAACTTCCTTTGGTCCCTAAACCTTCTCCTCCAATTTCCAATCATTCTGATTCTAGATCGACCATAGAGCTTCTAAAATAAGTGCATGTGAATAAAAAATTGAACAGACATATTCAAATAAGATATAAATCTGTACAACGCCTGCTAGGCAAAGCTGTGATCTTGGACTTTGTAAAGTCTGAGAAAAATCTTGCTGACCCTTTGACTAAGGGATTATCCAGGAGTGTGGTTCTGGATTCATCGAGGGAGATGGGGTTAAGCCCATAGATAAGGTCACTGACAGCGGTAACCCAACCTCTATTTGGAGACGTAGTCCCAATGTTGGTTCAATGTGATAGTAACAAGCTGGACTAGTGACACTCGTGTGGAGCATCGACCTGGATATATTTATATATCATTATGTAGCATGTGCTACTACCCCTTCTCTATGGTGACGATGCTCTGATGATACAGCTGGTTAGGCTGAGTTTTACTCTTAATAAGTCCAACGCGTGTATTGCGGAGGGTATGATATCCAGCTGTAGTACCCTTGGAGGACTTACCTACTTGAGAGGAACCGTGATGGCCGCGGTTGGGGGGGCTGGGCTAACCCCTAGAAACTCTCATGAGTCGGTTTATTGTGAGCATGGCCTTAACGCTCAACCCGCTTTGCTCAATAGATGAAGCGTATTGTGTGTGTTTTCATCAATACCTGATTAAAGGGGCCTAATTCAAGGCCTAGTCCATTATGTCCCTCAGGTGGCGATGAACTCACTAAGAAAAGATTCAAAGCCGGAAGCTACCTTTTTCGAATTCACGATACGAAAGGTTGCCCAACCTATATTTGTTTTGTGTTTTATTGATTTACTTATTGATTTTGTGTTTTCAGTCAATATTGTCTTTTGGGGGGGACTGTTGGATATTTTCTATGAAAAGGTCAAATTGACTTTTTCTAAGCACACTAATCTCCAACTAACCACATTTTTCTCCTTAACCCTCTCCACTATCCGTTGTTACTCTCCCTATATAAACTCTCTCAATCATCTCATAATAACACATTCACTTTCTCTACCTACTCTCTCTCCTCTCATCTCACGTAAAGAAAGAAAAAAAAAGAAAACAGTGAGAGAAAGAAAAGAAAAAGAAATAGAGAAATAATTATAACGGGGTTTTGTGCTACTATATTCTCGATATTGTTATTTATTTTGGGCAACCTTCTTCGTCTGAGCAGAAGCTTTGTGCTCTCGCCCGAGTACGGAGGCCGACCGTTTCCGGGGGCTTTTACCGCTAGGGGGAAGAGGATCGACTGCGCCAGGGCGATAGGCGGGTCCTCTATCTTCTAGGGCAGTGAATCACGACTGCACCCGTTCAGGCCTGGTGTTCTAACTCTTTTAATTTCAGATTTAATCTAATTTTCCTCTTTTTGGACAGCAATATAGGGTGCATAGCTAATTATTTGTAGTTGTACACGTAAATAGGAGCTGAATTATTTGTAGTTTCATACATTGAAGTTAAAACTTATGAGTAATTTTAAAGGTTTCAATGACTAATATAGAACCATTGAAGATTTGACGGACCAATACTAAATAGCCCTAAATATTATGTGAATATTTGGATTTGTATAGATAAACTATTTACAAATCTTCATAATTATGTATCGAAAGTTTATAAATAGTTAAATTAACTTTAGATTGTAGAATAATATAATATTTTAACTTGAAGAATTTAGCCTAACATTTTGATGGAGATTTACTATTAAAAAATTATTTTCTCCTTTATCCAACAAAATACTATTTATTGTTAAAAGAAATACTCTAAGACTTCAAAGTGAAAAGGTAGATAACTCTAGTGCATCAAAATGAAAATAAGCACCAAATAATCGAAAGGGTTTTTTTCTATATTAATATCTTAAATCTTTTATATATTGGCATTAGTCCTTGAAATTATTTAAATTGCTATTAGGTCCCCCTTTTCTTAAGCTATTTTAAAATTAGTCCCTCAAATAAGGGAAATTGATAGTACATCCTACGATAATTAAGTCATTTCAAAATCAGTTCTTCAAATAAAGAGTAGAATTAGTAATTATAGTGATCTATTTCAAACAACTTATGAGAATTCAGGGGTCTAAATATGAATTTCCTGACATTAGAAACTAATTAATTAACCCTGCCTTTTCCTGACATTAGAAACTAATTAATTAAATGATTAATTTTGTTGTAGAAATTAGTTAAATAATTAACTACAATAGTATTCTAATTTCTAGCTTATCTCTAGGAGATAATAACCTTAGGAAATGCATTTGGGTCTTCACATGGTGATAAATATATTGTTATTTTAGATTAATCATCTAAAAGTTTATATTTATCACCATTCAATTTGTTTACTAGCACTTATACCGAGTAACACGTTTTATCATTCTAAGTTTATTGCAAAATAGTAATTAAGAATGATAAAATAGTAATTAAGAATGACAAAATAGTAATTAAGAAGCACACAACATTTTATTATTCACATGTTGATCGAAATAATATAAGTTTAATGGAAAATTCATTGTTTACGCTGAGGCCCAAATAAAATTGCCAACGGGCCTTATATTAGGCTTGGTCCAGGGATCCTTGCTCACACGATACAGAGACACGTGGATCCGGGTCTTTCGGATTCCTTGCTCGCTAATTAATCAAACAGTGCCCTTTCCCGATACACTCTCTTTTACGAGATGATTTGTATCCTCTTGCTTCTGTTGCTGGCTACCTCCCTCACACGTGCCACCTCCCTTTTCTCACACGTGTGTAGCCTCTGTGATCCGCCGTGCATGGAGGTCTTCGATAAAGCCCACGTTCTCGTCATTAACCAATCCCTATCCGTTAACATCCAACTGCCTCGTACTACGCTGACACGTGTCTGCTTTCCGTATCACTACCAAACACGTGTCAGAAACTGCTGCTTGGACAGCACATATGTTTTTGATCTAATCTCACCTCCGGTGAGACTAATACAACCCGTTATCTCAGGAGAACCCTAATATATATTGGATTCGGTTCAGATTACAGTCCCACCCTAGTAAAACTATAGGCTTAGTCTTGTCGTCGATATACGTTAAAAAAAAGGGGGAAATATAGATTACGTATTATGTATATTTTTTATTTCTTTAATCAAATTTGATCCCAAGGAAATATCATACATGTACTTTTTTCCAGGACATCGTGTGTTCAAACTATAGTCTAGTATAACATGGTGCTTCGGAACACTTCTTTCCGCTGGTATAAAAAATGTTCTTATAAGATTTGTATGTGTCATAATATCTAAAAAACTAGGGGGAGAAAACTTAGACTACCCATACAAATAAAAAAATTAATGCATATTGAAAAATCTATTTCTATTTTATATTCTTAGAAATGGAATCAAAGTTGAGTGCACGAATCAACATGCTAAGTTAAATGAGGAGCAACTTCTATCTCAAGCTCAATTAATTAATGAAATAAACTTGATTAGTAAGTGCCAAAGTATCCTTTAGTGCACAAAAATACTGAGGTTATGGTGAAGGATAAGGATTATAATTTTATAATTCGATATGTGCTTGTAAGTTGAACACCCTTTTATGGGCAGAAATATATATTCATGGAGCGATATCTTATTTTTATCAGCTTTAAATTCGTTTGGCTGGTGAATTTGACTTTGGATCGCTCTGTTATCGTGTCGAAGGGTCCTTTCTCTACACCAAAACTCCAATGTTATAGTAAGTGGAACGATTTGTACTCTAATGTTAAGATGGAGAATTATAGGTAATTATCACAGATACACAATACGATCACAATCTCTTCACTTCTCCAACAAACAACAAAGATAAGTAGTAAGAGTTTCTCTTTTCAGGTTTTTGTCAAAACAACCCCTTCACAATCCAATTAGGGTGCTTGGGGGTAAGCTTACTGGTGGAGTGAGCAGAACTCTACCTTAACGTACAAGTTGCAAATAAATAGCTAGCCGGCCAGTGTCGTCCATATCCAATAATATGTGAGATTGAGAAGTGAAATCTTAGCTCATCTCTCTCTCTCCCTCTCTTTGTCAAATTAGTTTGTTTCCATGGATCTCAGGTTGTTATACGGTGTGACGTTCTTGTTGGTGTCATGCACGTGCATTCTAATGCTCCACCTCTTTCTTCATCCTGTTTTCATTCTCACATCCACATGATCGATGACACGAAGGATATGGGGAGGATAATTAGTATATATGAGTGCACTTGTCATTGCTTGATCTCGGTTTGGAAACGATGAAGATGATGGGAAACTTTGTTATGTTTTTTATTTCATTTATTTACCCTTTTTGAACGATGTATGGTGTGTTTATGTCTGTTATGTAGATTTATTTGCGAGAGTTTTCATTGATTTTGTCAATGCTTCTAGTTGTTTTGTAATGGAGGATTTGGCTTACCTTTATCTCCTGTGTCTATTTCACATCGTTTACACTTGGGTCCATAGCTCGGTGGTTGGGCCCTATTACGCGTTGCGCGCCGTGCGGAAGCGTGCTCGACAACCAAACGAGTCGGTCAGCGATGAGAGAAGAAAACCAAAACCAAACACGAGTGCAATTCACAAAATCACGACCAAAATCACACACAAACACAGGAATTTACGTGGTTCGGCAATTGCCTACGTCCACGGGGAGAGGATGGAGAGATTTCACTATATGGAGGAGAAATACAACGGGTTACAACTCACAAAATCACTCAAATATAACCCTAACTCTCAACTCCCTCACAATATCTTCCTCTCAAAGTGCTCAAAACAATGCTAATTCTCTCTTTTTCTCTCCTTAAGAAACCCTAAAAACGTGGTTCTATTTATAACAAAACACAATCCCAAATAGATTAGGATTCTAAAAACAAATCTGCCACACCCTGGTGTGGCACACACCACACCCATGGCAAACATGACAGATTCTGCCACACCATGGTGTGGCAGACACCACACCCATGGCAGATAGGGCAGATTCTGTCACACCCATGGCAGACACAACACCAGGGTGTGGTGGAGTCTGTTTTGGATTTTTCTTCACATTTTTCACAATTCCTTCGTCGTTTTCACAATTCTCCACCTCTGCGAAGTGTTCGCAACACTGAGCCGACACCAACATGAGCACCAATGCGTCGTCTCTCCAAACTCGGCTGCACCAATGTGGTTGCCTACGTACCCCCTCTCCCAAGGGATCAAGCCGCCCGTAGTTCATCAAAATGGCCGTCAACGGCCTCAATAATCACGAATATACAACAAGTTTCGACAATGATCAAACTTATTACTCGGAACCACTTTAGTGAGCATATCCGCCGGATTATCCTTCGTGTGGACTTTCACAATCTCCACATCGCCATCTTCAAGAACATCCCGAACGAAGTGATAACGAACGTCAATGTGCTTCGTCCTCGCATGAAAAACCTGATTCTTCGCCAAATAGATAGCACTCATGCTATCACAATGAATGGTGATGGACCGCTGCGATATACCAAGTTCCTCCAAAAGTCCTCGAAGCCAAATAGCCTCCTTCACAACCTCCGTAACCGCCATATACTCTGCCTCCGTCGTAGACAAAGCTACCGTAGACTGTAAGATGCATCTCCAACACACCGGCGCACGGGTCAAAGTAAACACATACCCCATAGTAGACCGGCGCTTATCCAAATCTCCAGCATAATCCGAATCAACATAGCCAATACATAGCTGCCCACCTGTAGTGTCCCGCTCATAAACCAAACCAACATTGAGCGTACCTCGAATGTACCTCAAAATCCATCTCACGGCGTCCTAATGACCCACTCCTGGATCGTGCATGTATCTCGAAACCATGCTCACCACCTGTGACAAATCCGGCCTCGTACATACCATCGCATACATCAAGCTCCCAACCACACTCGCATATGGAGTCTTCGACATCAACTCTCGATCTTCAACTGACTTCGGTAAAAGACCAGCTGAAAGCTTCAAATGGGTTCCCAATGGTACACTAACTGACTTCGTATCCATGCTAACATGAAATCGTTGTAGTACCTTCTTCAAATAAGTCACCTGTGTCAAACAAATTTTGCCCTTCTTCTTGTCTCTATCGATCTCCATTCCCAAAATGCGTTTGGCCTCACCCAAGTCCTTCATCTCAAACTCATTTAAAAGCTGAACTTTCAACTCATCTATAGCCGACCTGGAAGTAGAGGCAACCAATATGTCATCGACATAAAGTAACAAATAGATGTACGCACCTCCTCTCAACTTGTGAAAATACACGTAAGGATCAAACTGGCTCCGAGTGTACGAATGAACAAGCATAAAACCATCAAATCGCTTATACCATTTGTCGAGGAGACTGCTTCAAACCATATATCGATTTCTTTAACCTGCAAACCAACTTATCTTTTCCTGTAGCTCGGAATCCCAATGGCTGAGTCATATATATTTCTTCATCAAGATCACCATGAAGAAATACCGTCTTCACATCCAACTGATCTAACTCTAATCCATACTGTGCCACCAAAGCTAGCAAAATCCGAATCGAAGAATGCTTCACCACCGGAGAGAAAACCTCATTATAGTCAATACATTCCTCTTGTGCATAGCCCTTCGCAACCAACCTAGCTTTGAACCTTAATGGAGTGCCCTCAATGCCCTCCTTCTTCGTGTACACCCACTTGCACCCAATCACCTTCCGCCCTTTTGGAAGCTCAACAAGATCCCATGTATCATTCTTATGAAGAGACTCCATCTCCTCCTGCATAGCTACCTACCACGAATCAACCTCCGAACTCTGCTGGGCCTCTCTGAAAGTAGTAGGTATCATCTCATTGATACTCTCCACCGGAAGTGCATATGCAACTGTGTCGGCATATCGTGCTGGCACCCGTATGTCTCTCCTCTGTCTCCGAACCGTAATAGAATCCTGAACCTGAGCTGTCGGTCCCTGATCCTGCACATGAGTACCCGTATCCTCCGCATCACCGTCGTGCTCGCCTGGCGTCACCTCAGTCGGCACTCTAATGGATACTGCACTATCTGGACACTGTGGAGCTGTATCAATCTCCACCACCTGCGATATCTCCTTTGTCGGGTCGCTCTCCACCTGATGAGAGTTTGGAAGTTTCATGATAGAAGCCTCATCGAATGTGACGTTCCTACTCAGCACAATCTTCTTATCAACTGGATCCCAAAGCTTGTATCCCTTGACACCACACTTGAATCCTACAAATATGGCCTTCCTAGATCGAGGTTCTAACTTATCAGTTCTAACATGATAATATGCAGGGCAACCAAATACCTTAAGCTGGTCATAGTCATGTGCTGTCTCTCCCGACCACATCTCCATAGGGGTCTTCCCCTCAATCGCAGATGAAGGCAGCCTATTAATGAGGTGGCTCGCATATAAAAGTGTCTCAGCCCAAAAGATCTTCTCCAACCCACTATACGCTAATAAACATCGAATCTTCTCCAGCAAAGACCGATTTAACCTCTCTGTCACCCCATTTTGCTGCTGTGTATGACTAACTGTGAAGTGCCTCTCTATACCCTCGTCTCGACATAGTTGCTGAAAGGGGTCTGAAGTATCCTCGCCGTCGTTATCGGATCGCAACGTCTTCATCTTTCTCCTAGTCTACAGTTCTAATCTCTTCTTCCACTCCACAAATAAATCTAGGACTTCATTCTTATGCTTCATGGTGTACACCCAACAACGCCTAGAATAGTCATCAACAAACGTGACGAACCAATGTCGACCACCAAGTGATGTAGTCTTAGTGGGACCCCAAACATCAGTGTGCACGTAGTCCAAGATGCCCCTCGTCCTGTGAATGGCCGTCCCGAACTTCACCTTCGTCTTCTTACCAAGAACACAGTGCTCACAGAATTCCATTTTACCACTCTTGGCTCCCTTCAATAGCCACTGCTTGCACAAAGCCTACAGTAACTTCTCTCCCATATGCTCTAACCTGTAATGCCAAAGCCTACTCATGTTCGTCTCTGAAGTAGCCGAAGCAACCTGGCCAATCTCGGTGCTCCCCTTCAGATAGTATAAATTTCGACTGCGGACTCCCTTCATCATCACCAAAGATCCCTTAGTAACCTTCACTACAGCGTCCTCAAAGGTCACTCTGAATCCCTTAGCCTCCAAAGCTCCAACTGAGATAAGATTCTTCTTTAGTTGAGGAACGAATCTCACCTCCTTCAACTCACGGACTACTCCTCGTGTATCCGAATTCTCACAGTACCTATCCCACAAATATCACAGGATTGATCATTTCCCATGACAACAACACCCCCATCGAGTCTCTCAAACGATGAAAACCAATCTCGCCTAGGAGTCACATGATAAGTAGCGCCAGAATCAAGCATCCAATCCGATGCATCCAAATGGTTCACCTCCGGAGTAATCAAAAGAGAAAAGCTCGAATCATCGGAATCATCGTCTTTCGCAACATTCACCTTATTAGCCTTTGGACCCTTTTTCTTGCTATTCTCCTTTTCCTTGACCTTTGGGCAGTCTCTCTTCCAATGTCCTTGCTCCTTGCAGAATGCACATTGGTTCTTTCTAAGCTGGTGATGACCTCTTGAATTTAACCTCCCTCTATTTCCACCTTTCTGATATGAGCTTCTACCTCTCGTCGATAAGGTCTCTCCTGAAGTACTAGCGCGGGAAGTCTCCTTATCCTTCCTCCTCAAATCGTAGTTCGTCAATGCGTTAGTCACTTCACTATAAGTGATAGAAGATCTCTCGTTCAGCAAAGAAAGCACGAAGGTATCATACTCCTCATCCGGTAAGGAGCCCAAAAGAATAATAGCATTGTACTCATTCGTGATCTTCTCATCCACGTTCGCCAAGTCCGACAACAACTTAGTGTAGTTGTTCACATGAGCCGCAAGCGAGGTGCCTCGGGACATCTGGAATCTGAATAACCTACGCAGCAAATGCAACATGTTCTCAACACTCTTCGTAAGATACTTATTGTTGAGAATTTCCCACATCTTCATCGCAGACGTCACCCCAATCACATCATATTTCAGCTCCTGTTCCAAACAGGACATAATCACCCTACAAGCGTTCCTATTCATCTTTTCCCATACCGCCTCTTTATATTTAGGTGGCCTCACATCGACCATGATGGTCTCCTCCAAATTTTGAGCATTGAGCGCATCATGTACGTCGCTCATCCA
Source organism: Asparagus officinalis (assembly GCF_001876935.1). Lineage (NCBI taxonomy): Eukaryota > Viridiplantae > Streptophyta > Magnoliopsida > Asparagales > Asparagaceae > Asparagus > Asparagus officinalis. The sequence continues at coordinate 138,258,663 of NC_033800.1, read as the reverse complement.
CAAACCAAAATTGATTTTGCCGTCATATTTCACTACACTAATCTTAGTGTTCTGAAAACCCACTTGAACTGTGCCTGTCATCTTGCTGCTTTCACCAATTACTTCACCCATAATCACAACTTCCAAATTGTAGAGAAAGATCCAAACTTTGAAAAGAATAAGAAATTAAAGCGAGATCTTCAACGGTAACTTCAAACCCTAACTCCACCAAAGCCTAGAACTCTAAGAACCAAGCTTCCAACTGAATCTTCCTCCACCTAATTCAAAACCCTAGATCTAAAATCTGAGCTCTGATACCACTTGTCGCGCGCCGTGCGGAAGCGTGCTCGACAACCAAACGAGTCGGTGAGCGATGAGAGAAGAAAACCAAAACTAAACACGAGTGCAATTCATAAAATAACAACCAAAATCACACACAAACACAGGAATTTATATGGTTCGGCAATTGCCTACGTCCACGGGGAGAGGATGGAGAGATTTTACTATATGGAGGAGAAATACAACGGGTTACAACTCACAAAATCACTCAAATATAACCATAACTAAAGCTCTCAACTCTCTCACAATATCTCTCAAATATAACCCTAACTAAAGCTCTCAACTCTCTCACAATATCTCCCTCTCAAAGTGCTCAAAACAATGCTAATTCTCTTTTTTTCTCTCCTTAAGAAACCCTAAAAAATGTGGTTCTATTTATAATAAAACACAATCCCAAATAGATTAGGATTCTAAAAATGAGTCTGCCACACCATGGTGTGACACACACCACACCCATGACAAACAGGGCAGATTCTGCCATAGCAGGGTGTGGCAGACACCACACCCATGGCAGACAGGACAGATTCTGCCACACCCATGGCAAATACCACACCAGGGTGTGGTGGAGTCTGTTTTGGGTTTTTCTTCATATTTTTCACAATTCCTTCGCCGTTTTCACATTACAAAGTTTATATTTTTGGCAAATAAATTAAAAATGGAATATTCAAAGTGGTATATTTTACCGTTTGAATTGAATCTTTCTCAAGCTTATTTTATACTCTCAATCAATTATGCCTTTTCTCAAAATAAAAGAAATCTTTTTAAACCATAGCTTCACTATCTAATAGATTAAATTTTTAGCCAAGTTAATTTATTGTATGTGTTCCTCTCATTTTTTTTAATTTTTGGAGGAAAATACTCCTCTCAGTTAATTTACATAAGTTTGTTAACTGTGAAAACGGCGAAGGAATTGAGGAAGGAATTAAAAAAAAACGTGAATAAGCAAAACAGGCTCCACCACACCCTGGTGTGGTGTCTGCCATGGGTGTGGCAGAATCTGCCCTGTCTGCCATGAGTGTGGTGTCTGCCACACCCTGGTGTGACAGAATCTGCCCTGTTTGTCATGGGTGTGGTGTGTGCCACACTAGGGTGTGGCAGACTCGTTTTTAGAATCCCAATCAGTTTGGGATTGTGTTTTGTTATAAATAGAGACACGTTTTTAGGGTTTCTTTGGCTTTGTTTAGGCTTTGATTAAGCATTGATTGGGGGATATTTGGAGCACAAAAAGAGGTATTTTTTGAGCTTTTGGTTAGGGTTTTGTTTGGAGAGATTAAGAGTTTTGTTGGTGAGATTAGTTTATTTATTCGAGTGATTTGTAATCTTAATTTGTACTCTTCTTCTCTATTAGTGAAAACCCCATCCCCTTCTTGCCCCGTGGACGTAGGCAACTTGCTGAACCACGTTAAAATTGGTGTTTTGTTTGTGCATTGATATTTAGTTCGTTTGGCTCTCTTGGATTAACGTTTAGTTTGGTTACTCGACACAGCTTTTGGCACAACAATTTGGTATCAGAGCTCGGGCTACGCTTGTGCTATTTGGAGGAGTAGATCGATTTGGGAAGCTCGTCTAGGGTTTCAGTTGGTGAGAAACGTAGGATCTTTTTGGTAAAGCTTCTTTCTTTTCTCAGTTTTGGATCTATTCTTCGTTTGTTTCCGTATTGGTTGTTGGTGTGTTGATGATTATGGCCGAGAAAGAGGGAGTTGAGGGTAGTTCTTTGGGTGTGAAGACTGTCCAAAGTTTGAGTATCCACTCGATGAAGTTTGACGTGGAGAAGTTCAATGGCACTAACAATTTTGGACTTTGGCGATGCGAAGTCTTGGATGCGCTCAATGCGCAGAATTTGGAAGATACGTTGGAGTTGGACGGGAAACCGGACGATATTGATGAGAAGGTTTAGAAAAAGATAAATCGGACAGCGTGTGGTATGATTAGGTCTTGTCTCACTCAAGATCATAAATATGATGTGATGAATGAGACTTCTGCGAAGAAGATTTGGGAGGTCCTAGAGAGCAAGTACTTGACGAAGAGCGTTGAAAACCGCTTGCATTTTAAGAGGAGGCTTTATCGCTTCTAATTGAAGAAGGGGATATCCATTAGTGATCACATGAACCACTACACGAAGATTCTTGCAGATTTGGCGAATGTAGAGCTCTGACGACTTCATTGGATTTGGCTAGATTGTGTCGTTGTTTGGTGCTGGGGTATTTGATTAGTGATGTTGTGCATAGGTTGTTAAGGAGTGTTTTGACCTGCAGATGGAAGTCCTTTGAGCACATTGGGATGAGCAAGACCGAGGTGGAGTTTGGCACTCCTATCCATTGAGCGAGGAGTCTTTTAGGAGGTGTTCAGTTAGGCATTTGGGGGCCTTCCAAGGAGGCATCATTAGGAGGTAATCGTTTTGTAGTTTTTGCAGTTGGTGGTTGTTCTAGGTATTATTGGGTCGCGACCAGTTCCCATTGGTGTAAAGTCCTAGAAGTCAACAATAATTAGAAGAAGTGTATTGGCAGAAAGGTAACTCGTTGTTCTAGCTTTGGTAGGGGTCCTTTCTTGCGTTTGTGCCGAGCTCACGGCATTAGGAGACACTTCATTGGTGTGGAGACTTTGGGGCGACAAGATGAGAAGGAGGATTAGTGTTGGTTGTCGAGCATTGGATTGTAGAGGAGTTTTGGAGCTTCGACATATTTAGGTCATCTTAGTCATAGGTTGCCGACTGCTGTGTGTAGAGATTTTGGATCTACTGGAGCTGCTTCAGATTTTGGGTTACATCGGATGTTTAGTTGCCCAGCATTTAGTCACATCAAGGATGCGAGATTTGATCCGATAACACATTTTAGGATTCAGAGGCTCGTTTGGTTATTAGTTGGGAGACTCTGATTTGGTTCTGAGTAGGTATGTCACTTTTGACTCTCGGCAGGTGGAGAGTGTTGATCAGGTCGTTTGGATATCGTAGCAGGTGGAGGGTGATGTTACTTCACGTTGGGTGGAACTTATTCCACATACTCCAGATCATTCTGTGTCATTTGGGATTCCAGCTGATGTGACACAAGTTGGGGATCATTTGATTTCGGATGCAGATGATGGATTGGTTTTGGAGTCGGTTGCAGCTGGTGGACATGATTTGGATACGGCCATTGGTTCACCTCAGATGGAGGTGTTTGATTTGTATCAGTTTGGGGCCACTATCAGTTACAGATCCGTTGGCGATATTAGGGAAGAGTTGCAGACTTTTCTATTTGTTTTAGGGCCTTTGAAGGCCGTTTGGATGAACTACGTGAAGGCTTGATTCCTTGGGCAAGAGGATACGTAGGCAGTCAGTTTTGATGCAGACGATTTGGTGAGTAGATACCGACATTTAGGTGAGTGTTCGCACTCCCGTTTCACTACAAGAAATCTGCTATTTAACGACCAAAATTAGTGAAGGGACCAGTTGCCCGTCATTAATGTGCATATAATAACGACGGGTTTTAAACCCTTCGTCGAGTGATTACAAATAATAGAGAAATATTATGATATGAGATAACGGTTTTCTAATCCCTTCGTTGATTTGATCCTACTACCGTCGTTATTAGGTCTCCTTAAAAATGAAGGGGTGCATTACCTTCATTGATGGGACTCCTAATTATAATTGGACTAAAATTAACCTATTTCTATTAAAAAAAATCCCATAACCAAACATGAAGCCCCAACTAAAACCTGAAGCCGAATTTTACAAACCCACAAATTTCGCCTATATGGACTGATGGACGGGAGGAGAGGGAAATTTCCCCCAATAATTTTCGCGAAAATTAAAAAAAACCAACCAAAATCCCCCAAATTAACCCTCGTTCTCCCTCTCTCTTCAAAAAACCCCAATCCCGTGCTCCTTCTCCCCCAACCCTCTGAACTCCCGCTACCGTCGAGCCCCACCCCTCCATTTACCCTCTTTCCTTGGCTGTCCAGAGAGAGAGAGAGAGGAGAGAGAGAGAGAGAGAGGAGAGAGAGGAGAGAGAGAGAGAGAGAGAGAGAGAGAGAGAGAGGAGCGAAGGCGACGAAGAAGAGAGAGGGAGAACGATGTCAGACGAGGAGCACCACTTCGAGTCGAAGGCCGACGCCGGTGATCATGGGCATGCCCTGCAAGGTATAATTTCTTCCTCGGATTCTCTCTCGATGGGCCTAGGGTTTTCGTTGATGCGCTTGTTGCCGACGCTCTGGATTTAGTTGTGGCCTGACTTTGGATGGATTTTGTAATTTGACCGGAGATTTCTGGTGAGGCTTCCGTTTATTCGAGTTGAGGAGATTTGTACTGCTTGGTAGCCGATTGTCCTTGGTAAGGGAAACAGTTACCATGGATTTGATAATTAGTTCGGTTTTCGTAAAAACATTTTTAGACAGAATCAAATTAATTTTATTTTGAAGGAGAGGTTCTTGCCTTGAATCGAATCAGAAGCCGTAATTTTTTGTTAAGCCATTGTTCGCTGCTCGAAATTACTGCTCTAAAGTACTATTTAACCATAGGCTAAAGGAATCTGTCATATATTATTCTGACTCTTTTTCATTGTTGTAGAGATTTTTGTGGATTTTAGTTTGTTTTCTAATGGTATCTTTGTGTTTAAGACAATGTTTTGTGGTGATAATTTTGAAAATTAATTTGTGTTTTAGAGGATATCGTTTTTATATGGATTTGGAATCTGGGTTGTTTACAGACGGAAGGATAGCTACAAACTAGATTTGTGCTACGGGCAAGAAGAGACTATTGGTGATATTTTCTCCCGCTAGATTAAACATCTCCTTGAGGGAATTCTCAAAGGAGGTAATGGTTGTATAATTGCTTATGGTGCTCAAGGAAGTGGGAAGAAACAATTAGTTCAGGTGACTTCAAGGTCCCTTAAGGTTTTTTTAATCATACAGCTGTTTGTGCTATTATCATTGTTAAGAGAAAATTTCTACTGTTTTTTGATTTAGGGTTCCGAAGAAAACCCAGGTTTGGCACTAATGGTACTCTCGGAGATCCTACCAGGTTTGGCACTAATGTTTACTGAAATGATATGCACTTTAATGAGCCCTACTTCTGAAACTATATCCTTATTCAAGACTTCTCTCTCGAGATCATGTGGCTTGTAAGTGATATTTGTGAGTGGTTAATGTGATTGTATTACTCACATGTTGTCTCACAAACGATGAGTTACTTTATGTAACAAAAGACCTCGTGTTGAATGATTTTTATCTTTATGTAACAAGTATTTTCTGGATTCTCTGTTTTCATCATCTTCTTTTACTTGACCATTTACTGCACTATTTCCCCTCTATCTTCTTACGGGCTCTTTTGTTTCAACAAGGAGAGGGGGAGTGAGAAGTTTTGATCAGTGGATGGTTCATCAATAATACATAAAAGCATGTTTCAACAAGGAGAGGGGGAGTGAGAAGTTTTGATCAGTGGATGGTTCATCAATAATACATAAAAGCATTTTCTATTTCTGTGTTGTTTTAAATTTCAATTGCTCTCCATTACTCATACATGCAGGATCAGATCTATTTTAAAATGTCACGATTCTCCGTTTTTACACTTCTTATGTTCCAGCCAATGCCATCACTACAGACTACACTGAATTAACTAACCAAATCTAGTTAAGATTTGTAAGTACTTACAAACTAATTTGGCCTGAGGACTTAACCCGTGCCAATTTTTGATGCTTAAACCCTCTTTATTAACACTAGAATTCCAAAATTCCAATTTGCTTTGTTACCTATCTCGGAAATTTCAATGTATTCCAACTGAAGTCTTCTAATAATCAGGTGGCTGGACATCTAGCTAACCTGTTTTACATTTTTTTTATACTTTTACTGTCTTTTACTTTAAGTTGTTTTAGATAACCTGTTATGGCATATATCTCAGGCTTTCAGCACTCCATTCACCTTAATATAATCTATATTAAATTTCCTATTTGAAGCATCAAAGTTTTGTGCAGGGAGTTGGTGGCTTTGTTTTTGGAAATGACAATGCTTCAAATGAAGATAGGTAAAATTTCTCATAACCCTAGTAAGACGTGCGATATCTTTCTTACAGAATTTGTGAATGTCATTTTTTCTTAATCATTCCATGTGCTATCTCTAGTTCTGATACCCCCCCACCCACCACCCAAAAAAAACCCAAAAAATGAAAACACTGCATGCTGGACCATGTGCCTTGAATCTCATTTTTTATCATTGCAATGTCTATATGTCTCCTGCATTCCGTGTTCTTGAACTTATATATCTTCTGCTTTGAATGCAAATTTATTTCGCTCAAAGTGCTGACAGAAACACAAAATAACATAAATTGAAATTGCAGCTTATGTAAATCGCAAGGAGGTCTCATATATACCGGTTTCCTTTTTTTGCGACCACTAATTAAGGATTTACAACTGAGCAATTTATTCTTTTGTCCAGTTTTCGCTGAGACAAATGCAAGTAATTAACAAATGAGAAGGGTGTTATAAATGAATAAAATAGAGAAAGTATCTCTTATTCAGCTTGTGTCCGTTGAAATATCTATGGGTAACTCGCGCAATATGACAATAAGAAGTTAAATGCATAGTCCCCTAAGGAATCAACAATGAAAATGGAAAAGAACTTGTGAACAAAGAATTTAGAATATTTAATAAAGTACATTAGAACAATTTTAGTCACTATACCTTTATCAAGAATTCTTAGCTGTGGCAATAGTATAAGAGAAGCATACAAAAAGGAAAAAAGTGTGAATTCTCCAGAGGTTAAGAGAAACAGAACTTGTGAACGAAGATTCAGAATATTTAATAAATATCATTACAATATATAATTTCCCCTCACTCAACCTCCAAGAACTCTCAGCTGTAGAACTATCAGAAGAAAATATTTCTATGTAGAAAATATACTTCCATTGGGTTAGGTCTTTAGGTAATTATCCTTCCAAAAAGAAATCTTTGACTGTCCATTATATCTAAATTCCATACATAACTAGCAATTCTGAACTTCGATTAGTGGTAGTTGCCCAGAGCCTAGAAGAAAACCTTTCTAACGATGTGTATCCTATACGTAACCCTCAGATGTTGTCATGTAAAATGTGTTAGGCTGTTGCATGCATGTATTTCTGAAGTATTTGCATGTGCTGTCTATCAATTTCTTCCTATTCATCCGTAAATTGTCTCCACGAATTGTTTTATCATGTCATTTTCTGTCTGACTTCTGATTTCCCCTTATTTCAACAGCCATGTCGAGCGGTTGCTTGACCATATAATCAATGGTGTTCTAGCTGAGGATAGACGTGCAGCAGTGTCTGAACTGCAGTCACTTGTAGCGAAAAGTCGTTCAGCTCAGCTGGCAGTAGCGGCTATGGGTAGTGCTTCTTCCCTTACCCTTAAAAAGAATGCAGCATTTCATTCCAGGTCAAAGAAGACATGATAGGTGCTTCTTCATCTTGAAACAGGATTTCCAGTACTCATGTCTGTCTTAAAGGAGGAGCGTGATGATGTCGAAATAATTAGAGGTGCCCTTGAAACTCTTGTGAGTGCATTGACTCCTATCAACACAGGTCATGGACAGAAAAATGAAATTCAACCAGCTTAAATAAACTCTGATCTACTTTCTCGAGAATCAGAGAGCATCTCTCTTCTTCTGAGTTTTCTTGTAAGTTTATCCCAATCAATCTTTTATGGATCTCTATGATCGCTGGCAAGTTTTAGGAAGAAGTCATAGTATCTGATTTATCATTGATGTTCTGCCAGTCTGAGGATGATTTCTATGTTAGATACTATACACTTCAGCTTCTTACAGCTCTTCTCACACATTCCCCTAGCATATAATTGTTCATATACAACCTGCAATTTGTTCTCTCTTTTCTCAACTGGTGTTGATTTGTGTCTCCAACAAATGTTAATCATTATTGTTTTCATGTCCTGTGTTTATATATTAGGTTACAAGAAGCGATTCTTTCTATTCCTCGTGGTATTTATGGATATGCTTATGGATCGTGAGGTTTGCATTTGTCTATTTCTTTCTTGTTTAGCTAGTCCGTGAGGTCTTGAGGTATGTAGACTTCCACTGGTTGATGCTATATGATTTGGTATGTTAGTTAGGCATCAGTGTTTTTAATTAAAGACCAGAATGTTCCCATTAGGTTGGTGGAACAATTTAATTAGTTTGAACAAGCTGTTTTAACTAGCTCTGGGGACTCTATAGTTAGATTTTATGTTACCATCCATTCACTATGTTCTTGCTTTATTCATACATAGACCAGATGCAATATAATATTAGGAGTATACATAGAGAATCAATGATTGGACACTGAAAGAGCAGTATTAAGCTTCAAATTCTCACCTTTATATTAGTAATATGGGATATTAAATCAGAACAAAGTGAATGGATGGTAACATAAAACTTGTGATGCTTGTCTAGCAAGTATAAAATGGTCATTCGTTTTTAGCAAGTATAACGTGAATGGAGTATACATGTGCAGGACTAGGTAATTATTTTTTATAAAATCTCTTATATAGTTTTATGATTGACTACTTGCACTTGAGAAAATGAGATTTTTACTTAATAGGATAATAATTTCTTAATTGATATTTCTTAATTATGTGATTTTTTTTAAATTTTTTAGGCTATCCATGCAAGATTAGGAGGGGGTAGCTCGAGTCTTCTTTTGACGATGATTAGAGATGAAAGAATGTGTCTTCCCCAAACTTTTATTTTAATTTGTTTTAGATAGTTTCATGTATTTTTCTTTGGAACAATTAGGATATTAACTCTTGTTATTAGTATTGAATATTTGAGGATGGTGGAATTATTTATTGATGTTATTAATGAATGAAATTTTTATTTTCCCTTTTATTCATTATTGAGTATTTTTAATATATTTGTGTTGTGGATCTTAGTATCAGGTTGAGAATAATATGATAATTGTCTATGAATGAAAAAATTATTATTAATGTATATTAGAAATTTGTAGTCTATACAATGACGATTTTATAAATCGTATTTTGTTCATCAACGAAGTAAAAATACCGTCGTTAATGTGTTACTAATTACCCATTATGAGGACTTTTACGACGGTATCCAACCGTCATTAATTAGTCTTCAACGATGGGAAAATATCCCCGTAACTAATGGCAACAACGGGAAAATATCCCCGTAACTAATGGTAACAACGGGAAAATATCCCGTCACTGATGGTAACGACGGGAAAATATCCCCGTTCCTGATAGTAACGACGGTGATAATTACTGTCGTAAATATTAACGACGGTAATATGTTCCGTCGTTATAGACTCTATAATGACGGTTAGTATATCCCTTCGTGACCCTTTAGCGAAGAGGGTTTCAACGACGGGTGACGAAGGGATTTTTTCCCGTCGTTAGCATACAATAACAAAGGTTTTCAGCTCTTTAACGAAGGGAAATCCCTTCGTTAAAGATGTAATTTCTTGTAGTGTTTGCGTCTCGACTTGTGTGGATGGAGTCTGTTGTCGTGGCGTACTGGATGCAACAAGTGAGGCATTTTTTTTGGTTAGTGTCGACTCGGTTTTGGGAAAACTTCGTCGAGGTGGAGAATTGTGAAAACGGCGAAGGAATTGAGGAAGGAATTGAGAAAAACGTGAAGAATAAGCAAAACAGGCTCCACCACACCCTGGTGTGGTGTCTGCCATGGGTGTGGCAGAATCTGCCCTGTCTGCCATGGGTGTGGTGTCTGCCACACCCTGCAGAATCTGTCCTGTTTACCATGGGTGTGGTGTGTGCCACACTAGGGTGTGGCAGACTCGTTTTTAGAATCCTAATCAGTTTGGGATTGTGTTTTGTTATAAATAGAGACACGTTTTTTAGGGTTTCTTTGGCTTTGTTTAGGCTTTGATTGAGGTTTGATTAAGCATTGATTGGGGGATATTTAGAGCAAAAAAAGAGGTATTTTTTGAGCTTTTGGTTAGGGTTTTGTTTGGAGAGATTAAGAGTTTTGTTGGTGAGATTAGTTTGTTTCTTCGAGTGATTTGTAATCTCAATTTGTACTCTTCTTCTCTATTAGTGAAAACTTCATCCCCTTCTTGCCCCGTGGACGTAGGCAACTTGCCGAACCACGTTAAAATTGGTGTTTTGTTTGTGCATTGATATTTAGTTCGTTTGGCTCTCTTGGATTGGCGTTTGGTTTGGTTACTCGACACAGCTTTTGGCACAACAGTTAACAAACAAAAAGAGTATTTATAATTCTATTACAACATAGCTCTTAATCTTCTGTATTATGATGTACCTTCTCACAACCCGTACATGAGTAAAGTCTTTTTGTATATTTAACCAAGCTTCATTTTATGCTCCTCTCCAATGTATGTAATTTTTTTGACTAATAGAAAAATATTTAGCCTGTTATAACATAGAAAATAATCTTCTTTATTATGATGTACCCACAAGATCCACACATGAGTCAGTCTTTTCATATATTTAACCCGTGAAATCATCCTCAAAATCATTAGAAAGTTAACCGCTCAAAAGATCAATGCAGCTTAAGCGCATAATCAATTTTGATATATTTAGAAATACTCCACTAATTGCCCAGTTAGAAAATTGACCGCAAGGCACATATTTTATAAATATATCTTTAATTAACTTTTAAAAAATCTTGACCATTTTAGAATAAGCAGCTCTTGATACCTGGCATAAAAATACAATTGGATAGGACACTTTCAAATTCAAGAAATTTGAAGTGGGCTGAGTCTAAAATACCTTTCACTATCTAATATAGGAAATTTGTTTTCCTAATGGCTGTGGCTTTTGAAGAAATTAACTAATCTTCTGTGTTTTTTCAACAAATAAAATTGAATATTTAAAGCTGTTACTGGGGGATTGGGATCCTCTCCTAAGGAACAGTGGTTCCTAACATTTCCTAATGGATCTCAACCATTGATTACATAGGACCACCTTGTTTTTTGTGCCCATACACAAAATCAATGGTTGAGATCCATTAGGAAATGTTAGGAACCACTGTTCCTTAGGAGAGGATCGCAATCCGTTACTGGGCGACCCAGTAGGTCACATGACAAAGCTGTGTCATTCCCTCACAGAGGATCTGAGTTCATGTTTCAACTGTTCAAAGAGCTCACAGAACAGTATTTTCTATTGTGAAAAGAATAAAAAGCTCAAACTCGAGCTGGGAAAACACCATAATAATAATATAATACAAAAAACGCCAGTATGATAAACAAAACAATTTTCCTTGAAATTAATAAACCAGCAATATAAACATATCATGAAAACATATCTTTTAATCTTTCCCTCAAAATCTGTAGTCTTCTTCTAACTATATAGTCATAAACTTTATATAGCACGTATTCAGTCCCATCAATTGTTTTGTGGCTCATATCAGGCTATCAGCTCCTGTGTCGGTAAAGAACATAGATAACCGAAAATTCCAATATAATTCATAGAGGACTGCTCATCTGAATGGCGAGATTTGTAAAATTATAGCGACACGAGCACTTATCCGCCAAAAAAGCCAAGTCGCTGACAGATGAAGGCTAGGATCAACACAACGATTGCGAGGATTAATCCAGGTTTTCCCAGCAACCAATTGTTTCAACCTATATGTAGCACGGACACGGATCGAACACGGCCATCCGACACGCCGACACGAGGCAAATCCTAAAAAATACATAGGATACGTGTGTTCGACACGTGTGTCCGACATAAACACGGCACGACACGGCTTCATGTCATGCGTGTCCGTGCTTCATAGGTTTCAACACCTCGCTGTGCTCTTTCTGCCCACCGCATCTGATAAAAGGAGAAAACAACTTTAGTAGACAGAGGAAGTATCAAGTACGATCTTAGCATATCAACAATCTGTCATATTAATGCGTACGTGTGCCACAGGAAAAATAAATAATTAAGGCCACATTACTAATCTATATTCTATTCTATCAAATAACTTAAAACTTGCAAGCGTAATCAAGAAACAGAACTGCACACAATTTTAAAAGTGGGGCAGGTGGACGATCATTTTATTTTTACATATTCCAGCATCAAATATTCATATCACTTCCACATTTGAGCCTCATCTGCATTTTTTCGTGAGATTGACACGTTTACAAGGAGACACGCTATGATTCTTCTACACTTTTTTTCTGCCGATTACTTTGCCGTCAGGCTTTATGTTGAGCCTGTTTTATCAGTTTCCATTAATCCGAACCTTGGTAGACTACATGTATATGCTTGGCATTTCTTAGCCGCTATAAAAGCACCAATTCTGTGCATAATACTACAGAAGGCCCAGGCTTTGAGGAACACAGATTGTAGATGTCAAAAGAAAAAATTAGTTAATTTGACAATTATGGGGGAAAGTACCAGAAAATTATACAGCTAAATCTAAGAAAAACAAAGAAAAAAAATCTAAAAAATATGGTCTACCGAAGGCTTGCATACCATTTTATCCAGTTCTTCTGGTGATAACGATGACATCGTCTGGCGAGCCTTTGCTGCATCCTCTTTTGAGAGCTTCATCCCATACTGATCACTCATATTCACCATCATTTCTGGGCTGATGCTTTTCATCATAGATGTAAACATCTGCCAATTTGATATCACTCATATTCACCATCATTTCTGGGCTGATGCTTTTCATCATAGATGTAAACATCTGCCAATTTGATCAAATCAAGGGAATAACATATCTAGGGGCTGATGCTTTTCATCATAGATGTAAACATCTGCCAATTTGATCAAATCAAGGGAATAACATATCTAGCATAGAACAGGAAAAACCAAAGGAGTTTAAACTTTGTTGAAACTTTCTAAGCAAACTTCCAACCTGTCGCATCACTGGGTCTTTCATTGAATTTCTCAAAGTTTCCTGCAAATCAGCAGATGAACCTGGATGGCTAGATGACGCCTGAGCATTTCTTGGATTGGAAAACAATGTATCAGAACTACTTTCTCTTGCATCAAGGTGGTCCATAGTATGACTTCCCTCAGCAGTTGATGCTTGATATCCACTTTCAGATCTCTGGGTGGTATTTTCTGATGTGGGGTTTGAAGGAAAACCATTAAGATTCATTGAAGACGCAATTTCAGACTTCTTTTGAACCTCTTCAAGGGACATATTGCTCATCCTGTCAGAAGCCATCTTAACCATTTCAGGTGTCATTTCTGGAATTTGTGAACTTAACCTACTCTCTGATCTCTGAATGCTGCCATCAGATGCAGCATTTGTGCTGCTCACATTCATCGAATAGGCAATTTCAAGCATCTTCTAAAGCTCGTCAGGAGGCATCTTGCTCATATTATCAGATGCCATCTTAATCGTTGCTCGCGCCATCTCTGGCATTTGTGAACCGAACTTTGATCCATCTCCATTAGTGTTTGGAAAGTTTGGGGCTTTTCCTTTCAAAGAAGAAGCAACTTCCAGCATTTTCTGAAGCTCTTCAGGCTTCATCTTGCCAATCATACCCGAGGCTGTTTTAATCATATCAGGTGGCAATTCTCCAACACCCATAGCTGATAGCTCATCAGGATTGGCATTTGAAATATAATTTTGGAATGACCTGACACAAGTTAATTCATAAACAGATAAAATTAGTAAGAATATAGAGCCAGGTAAAAAAGGATAAACTATGCCCTGTATACATACTGATTAGTAGTTATAGACAATGATCTGAAAACAACAGGAAACAAGCCTGTGGCACTAATTAACGTATTTTTTGTAATCCCAACCATAATTGCTGCTCTTCATAGTATAAGATAAATGAAATATGATAAGTAAGATTTTTTTTTTTTTTTTGAATCATATGGTTCGTTTGGATGAACTCCATTTATACTTTGGCTTTGAGAACCATATAAGGAAGCAAGCCTGCATGGAAAAATAAAAAACTAAACAAGTATCGAGTATACCTGATGGCTTCAGGACTGTCTCTTAAGCTCTTTAAGTACTCAACATCAGCAGCAGAAGCTCCATTGTTTGACCTGCCATTTTCAGAGAGTTCACTGGCCTCAGCCGGCTCAGACAAAGACCATTCTGAAGGTGAGATTTTTTCACTCTCTGGTTGTACTGGATCGGTCTCTTCTTCATCTATTTCTTCGATAATTAAACGTGAATAATCCAGGTGTATCAAAAGAGACATAAGTGATACTTTACAATCCAACTAAAGAAAATTTTCATCACTCAATCAGAAAGGGACAAGAAAAACTACATACCTCTCGACGCATTCTTGTCTCTAGCTTCCATCAATTTTTTATTGGCATCTCTGCATCATTACACAAGAATCACACATACTGATATCACAAAAATAGTGCATTTATAGTACATAAAAGTATCCCACCCACAAAAGGGATTCCATACCTGACAACTTCTGCTATAGTCTCATCTTCTGGAGAAAATTTATGTGCCTTTCTCAAATCGGAAACAGCAGCCTGATCAAGCGGTGAGTGAATAATACTATCATTAGTGGATATGATGCTTTAAAATGGAGACAAGATGGTGGACAGTGGACACAATAATTGTTTAAAATCAAGACACGAGAGTGAAACTATGTTGCATATATCAGATTCCATATACTTTTTGAAGTAAATTGCACTATACAAATTTTCAAGTAATGGATATGAATAGACATATTTATAATCATGTTTCGGTGTGCCATACATGCCGATTTTTTGTTTCGAAAGTTTATATATCGTAAAAATCAAATGACGCTAGATGATTTAGAGAAAACCTAAACTAGGATTTCCTCTTTAAAAAAATAATTGGAGTTTTCTCACTAGAATGTGGTCAGCTTCTGAAGCAAAACCTAAACTAGAATTCATGAAAAGGCCCCACAATTCTTCACCCACTAATGGTAGGCAACTTCCAGGCCACAAAAACTCTGGGCAAGAGGGTAATTGTTATAAATAGACATCTACTGAAATAAAATAGCTTTCTCATATCATAGATTCTACAGGAAGATTTCTTCAAAAAGTTCCAAATAAGCCATTAGTAAGCAATAAAAGCTTACCTCCAAATTCCCAAGTTCTTTATATGCTTGACCTCTGCGATAAAGAGCTTTAACATTATTTGCATCATATACCAGAACCTGGAATAAAC
The DNA here is from genome assembly GCF_001876935.1 of Asparagus officinalis. NCBI lineage: Eukaryota > Viridiplantae > Streptophyta > Magnoliopsida > Asparagales > Asparagaceae > Asparagus > Asparagus officinalis. The sequence goes on along the minus strand of NC_033800.1, from coordinate 138,243,300 downwards.
AATAATACCACTTAGAAAAGGTGAAAGTATAAATCATGCTCTAACAAGAGAAACTACATATTTAAGCTCTTGCATGTTTAAACCAAAATTATAGTAGAGTAATTTGTTTGACAAAATCCTAAAACTGGAATTGTGTAGTGCTATAGGACGTATTATGCTTATAAAGCCTTGTAGACATACTTTATTCACAATTTCAAGAGCCTTGATGGGTCTACTTGATTCACAATTACAAGAGAGAGGGAGAGAGAAGGGCAGTAATTTAAGACAATGTACCTCTGAACCTTCCTTGATGCACTCTTCGAGTTGCCCAGTTTTCAGGTAACATGACATTAGATTAAGAGAACACTGCAACTGAAGAGTTCCCATCTCGGCTGACAGGATGCCTTTCAAGTTGTTTTTTGCCTGATTATGCAAAATGATCAGATTAATAAATGAATAAATGACATATCAAATAATATTGAGAATAAGCAAGCGCTAAAGAGTACATTGGCAAAAGTATACAAATACAAGAAGAAATTTAATATAAACATACAAGAAGATATTTATTAGCAGCCTCACGATATATAATCCACGGCCATGGAGCTTGTTCCCCTGAAAACAAGAATAAGAAAAGAATATAATCAAAATAGATGATGATAATATCAAAAGCATGGAGAGGTAATTAAATAGATGATGATAATATACGAACACGAGAAGCACAACCTCACTTACGAGAAAGGCTTTGGTACACAAGGCAATCGCCATTAAAACATAAAAATGAACAGAATG
>NC_033800.1:138241072-138242521 GCF_001876935.1 Asparagus officinalis | reverse complement strand
CCTCCCCAAACCAAAAAAAAAACTCACTAGTGCCACGAAATTTTTTTTATCGTAGATCTTTCCAAAATATCTCCTATTAATATCAACTTAGCTTTCGAATGATCTGCTCATCCCTCACTATGCTGCATGCCAGTCTACACATAACCTATCAGAAGATTATAAACTTTTAATAGAGTGCCCCGGGATATATATTCCACAAACATAATATCATGTGTTACATGCTGCTTAGCAGTGGAAAGTTTAATTATAACACATGCATAGATGAATAGTGGCCCTATGCCATGCCCACCCCCAACCCCCAAATCAAACTGTAAGCTGCGCCTCGGATCTAGCTTAACTGAGGACAATTCTAACTAATTTTTATTCACACTTAATAGAGATAGAATAAAACCTCCTGCTTCAGCATCTGAGCTGCACTTATTTCATAAGAGACCTGTGCATCTGCATGAGCCTTCATAGCTGCAATCTCTTCAGGCTTCGCTTTAGCCACTTGCTCACCAATTTCTACCATATCCTCGGTTCTTGTGTGTTTTAGCTGCTCTGCAGCATGCCTCAGATCATCAGGCCTCAGATTCTTCATACTCTCTGATGCTAATCTTACAAGCTCAGGATTGGACATCATCTGTAAGATAATCCACAAACAAATATTTTAAGTCAGGTTATTCTGGCAAAAGTAAAGGTTACAGTCAGAAATAGATTTTGTTATTAGTAAGTAGTTATGTTGGTATCATGTAAAGTAACATGCAGTATGACAATGATCAACCTAGTATGCAATCGGTCACCTATGTAGCAGCTCTATTTCTTGAAGGATGCCAAAAACAAGTACAAACAAAGTAAGGACGATGGTGGAAAATACCGTAATCAGATGAATTCATGTAACACAAGAAAATTTAACTCAAGCGTATTAGTGCAAGATAAATGAAAGACTCGGGTAAGTGTTACATACGTTCTAACAGGGGATTGCTGGTAAGTTCACTAGGTCTTTCTTTGTGTGTATGTGCATGGGCGGGCATGTGTTCGGTTGGCGTAATTTGATTTGGTTTTTGGTGCTTTGGGTATCCATTAACTTCCTAAGTGGTAACTAGGTATTGAAAGTGGTAGTTCAGGGGGTAAGGTGGGTCAGAAAATAGTTCAGTTCACCGAGTAACCATGGACGAAATTAACAGTTTGGGGGCATGTAGAATCTGATGAAAAGCCATTTACATCTATTAGCATTGCTTTGATTACAAAAGCAGCAAAATTCTGCGGATGCATTAAAACAGAAGAGTTGAAACATAAGCAACGCTTTCGAATATAAGATGCTATTCTGCAAACTAATATGGATATTGTTTTAAGTTAAACCTGAATCCAATAATAGAGTATTACAGAAATAAAAGAATGATGGACAACTTATAATTTATAATAGGACTATCAAAGAGCCCTACACAAGCATAAACTCTTTCGCCTTGA
>NC_033800.1:138203268-138241054 GCF_001876935.1 Asparagus officinalis | reverse complement strand
GGGCGAAAAAGCAAAACAGTTTTTTTTTTAAATAATCAAAACTGTTTCATAATAACACCAACGCCTCTAGTTAGATATCTCCGTCAATTCAAGCATCCGATGTATATACGCACTAACACTTAAAAATATCATCTTCTATGTGTTTCCCACGCATGCGATTGATCGACTAGTTCTCCAAATTTTTTACCAATTCATCAAAAAAAATGCAATAAATAATCCAAAATCAATGCAAAGAACTAAACTTCCGATCCAACAGCGACCATAAAAGATGTTAGGGCCTAATATGTATGTATTTAAGATTTCAGGACGAATATCTTAATAACCTAATTATATAAGCATGCACACTTTGTCACCTATTCTCTTCACTTTTCTCCTCGCTCATTCTCCACCAATTTTATTGTCACATTCGGAGAGAAATAGAATTCATGTCGGTGAGGCCTTCTCTTCCTCTATCCCTTGATCTCATATTTTTTAAAATTAGTTTCTTTAATTCTTTTTAATAATTTCTTGGATCTATTTCATGCTTCATTCGGTGAAGTGTCTTGTTAGATTCAATTTAAATTTACTTTTATTTGAATTATTACTTTTCTCTATTTATGAGTCAATTAATCACCAGAATGTTTAGGTCTTTTCACCCATTTCATATCTTGAATTAATAGTTTATTTTAGGAGAATTTTTAAAAAGACCACTATTTAAAATATTAGCAAAATCGGCTGTTTTACATAATAATTAACAAAATTAACATTTTTTTGCCACATTATCAAGATTGGCAAAAAAGAGATCGATTTTACAAAAAATCATCTTTAAAATAAACGGGACTAATAGTCTCGTGTAATTAGCAAACGTTAATTACAAAAGTAATTAAGGACAGAAAATATATGCGACTACCACTCTTACATATTTTGCAGTGAGAACTAGAAAATACACGAGACTATTGTATATATCTTATATACAATACAATTGCCCCATGCAAGTGAGTTATAATAGTATTTTTTATTTCATATCATTTTGAGGCAAGATTTGATAGGGGCCTTGCATCGAAGAATTTTTTTTATATTTAGATCACATAGCGAAATATATTATAATCTCCCTGCTTTAATTTCGTAAGAAAATAATTCTTCATGCTTTCAGTTTTACTTCTATGGTACGGAGAATGAGCTATAAAATTAAATAAGAATATTAGATAATATAAATATGAGTAAAACAACAACTAAAAGTTAATATGAATATGAGTTAAACCACAACTAAAAGTTTAATGGACATATTGCAAGTAAATTCATATGCAAAATTTCTTTGCGAATTGAATGAACACCCATCTTTTAAAGATTTTAAGATACTAATAAACATAGATGTTGTATTAGATCAATGTGTTTATAACTCACAAATAGTAGATCACGTGGCAATAGTCTGCGTTGAAGGAAACAATGATAATATTTTATTTGAAAGAGAGATTATTGAGTTGATGATCAATCATGCAAAAAACTTTTTTTTATTCTATTTTTATCAATTTAAATAATCATGATATTCAACAACGTGCATTGCACGTGCATCTCAACTAGTGTGTGTGTGTACATATATAAAGCTCTTATAAAACAATCTATTTTGCTAATTATTATGTAAAACAATCAATTTTGCTAATATTTTAAATAGTAAAGCTCTTGTAAACTTAAGTTGTTGGATATACCAAAAAGTGGACTGAATTGGAAAAAATTTCACGTGTATGGCTTCACGGGGACCGCTTCGATTTGACCATGGTTCTTCTTGCACCTCCATATTATCTAGGGCAAATAAAAGATGAACAAGCTTCATCTTAGGTCAACATAAAGGGGAAAAACTTCAACAAATAATCTTTCAGATTGCTTCACTCTCGTGAGCACTTCCATTTGTGTCTTTCCTTACGCCATGCTATCTTCTCTTGCCATCATCGTGATTGTCCTCTACCCTCCATTGCGAGTGCTTTGAAAGGTCACAATAGTTAGTTCAACCAAAAAGAACTTAAATCAACTTTTCTATTCTTTTTCATACATAAAAAATTACCATGAACTTGAAATTTACATGGATAAAAAGGAATTTCACCCAAAAATTAATTGATTAGCTTAGATTAAGCCTTTTTTCCTCTTTTTGCTCCTTTTTACTGTAGAAATTATGAAGGGAAAGACACGAGGCTTTTTTTTTGTTCGACGCCAGACGAAAAAAATGTGGAGGAGAAGAAAGAGCACTATATATATATATAATATATATATATATATATATTATATTAATAGTATAATATATATTAGTTATATATATAGAGCCAAAACTTCTGTCAACTTAAGTGACGTGCACTAAGTTTCTTATCATGATGGATCACTGATTGGGCTACATTATGGCATGATCCCGTCTCGTTCAACTTGATATCTACATATCTAAAACCCCAACAACCAAAATTTGGTTAGTGAATCGTTGTGCGTTTGACCTCCGTCGACTCGTATCAATTTTAACGTTTCGAGTGAAATAGAACTTTTTACATGGGACGGGCCTCGACGGGAGGCGTCAAAACCACAACGAGTTCACACCAAATTTTGGCGATGTGTTTGGGGTTTAGCAATATGTAGATCAAGTTTAACGAGGATTCATCACAATGTATCTCAATCAAGATAATTCATCAAGGATAAGAAACTTAGTGGACTGTCCACTTAAGTTGACAGAAGTTTGCTATATATATATATACTATATATTGATATATATCGTATAATATATATTATTATATATAATATATATATATTATATATATATATACTATATTGTACGCACACACAACACACACCCGCATTATATATAATATATATATTTATATATATAATATATATATATTATATATTTGATTATATATATATAATATATATATATTACCTATATATATATATAAAGAAGAGAGAGCAAAAAAAAACTTATGTCAACTTAAGTGGCGACGTCAACACTAAGTCTTCTTGTTCATTGATATCATTGATTGAGCTCGTACATTAATAGACATGATCTGCTTCCGTTTAATTGATCTACATATTTCTAAAATCCTAAACACATCAAATTGGGATGAACCCGTCGTTGGGTTTGACCCTCCGTCGCAGACCATGTAAAAAGTTCCATATCATTTGAAACGTTAAAATTGATCACGAGTGGATAGAAGGGTCAAACCAACGACGGCTGTTTCATCCCAAATCTTGGTGTGTTTTGGGTTTTAGAATAGGTAGATCAACTGTTTCAATAGACAGATCATCCACAATGTAGAGTTCAATCAAGTGATTATCAGCATGTATAAGAAACTTAGTGGACGTCCACTTAAGTTCGACATAAGTTTTTCTATATATATATAGTATATAATAATATATACATATACAATATTATAATACTATATATTATATATATACATGATTATATATATAATATATATATGTGTCTGTGTGTGTGCTGGTGCTGTCTGTGTGAGATGTGGAGTGTGTTTTGTGTGTGTGTGTGTGTGTTTTTGTGTGTGTGCGTACAACACATCACACACTTTACCACATACATATATTATAATATATATATATATATTATATATATATATAATATATATATATATATATATATATATATATATATATATATATTATATATGCGCGCGGCTCGCGTACAACACACCCACCACCTAACACATACATAGATACATATGCATACATATATATTTTCTTCCTACTTACTCAATTGATATCCTGAAAGCAAAAAAGCAACTGATTTCCAAAACTCTTACGAATTTTCTCAGGATACTTTGCATGAAGGCAGGATGGTTTGAGCCATTTATTTGAAGATTTTTAATTAGTCTCTCATGCTTCAAAATATTAGGCTTATATATAGGATGTTTCGATAACATTTAATTATAGAGTTAATTTCACAAAACCCTAGTGAACTTTGGGGGGTGTTGCACATAACCCCTCTAACTTTCTTTATCTCACTTAGCCCCCTGAAATATTTGGCATCTCACAAAACCCCCTTCATCTAACCCCTCAGCTGTAATTTGTAAATAACTAAGCTTCGTTTGGATACTATAGTGTTTTTCTTGTTTCCATTGTGTTTTGACAAACAATAAAACACCATGTGTTTGAAAACCATGATGTTTTTTGAGCTAAATCATCCTCAAACTAAAAACATAACACTTATTTCAAAACACTTTTTAGGTATTTTGGGTGTGGTTTTTTGGTTTTGAGTTTGAAGGTTTTAATATAACATCTAACATAATATATTAAATGTAATTAATATATAGTTATTATCAACATGCTTACTACATTATATTATATTATACTATATTATTGTTAATCTAATATATTAATAATATTTATTAAATAATATAAAATATATTAATAATTAAAATATATTATATGATAATATAATAACATATTAATACTAATATATAATTTGTTGATAATAAATTACATAATAATACAGTTAAAGTAATACAATAATAAATAACAATATATTATATACCATGTATTATATAGTAAATGTAATCTAATATATAAAATATTTGTATCTTATATGATAAATAATATAATATATTATAATGTAAAATAAATTATTGCTAACAAATGTTAATATAATAATAATATATTTATAGTATAATAATATTTATTTATATCATACATTATTAATATATTATTAAAGTAATTATTATTAAACTTTTATTAGAAACTATAATATATTATATAATGAAAAAATATGTAACATATATTAATTTATTAATAATATACTAGCGACAAAATAAAATAATATCAATATTATATTATATTTATAATTTTATAATAGTATTTTAATGATTTAGTAATGTTATTTTAAAATATTATATAATATATAGCAATAACAAATTGATACTCCAATATAATTAAATATATTTTTATTTGAAAATAATATGTAATAATTATAAAGTAATATTATACATGAAAGTACCATATAATATTATAATGTAATATAATATATGAAAATTATATATAATATTATAATACATTATACAATATTATGTTGTATTATAATTACTATTAATAATATATTTAACACTAATGTTATAATTGGTCAAATAAGTTTTGATCAAAAAACTCAGCATATATAGTGTTTTGCAAACACTTTAGAGCGAAAACACAATATCATGATGTTTTTTTAACAAAAACACAATAAGAAAAACATCATGATATTCAAACAAAGCCTAAAATTTCTTTGAGTAAAAATTTCCCAAACTTTATCACATGTCCATTTAAAGGCAACATACTTCTTGCCCTAAAGTTTAAGGTTTTTCCTCAAAAGAAAGTTTTATCTATTTGCAAATTACATGCATGGGGTTTTAGCGAGACAAACTAAAGTTCTAGAGGGGTTTCGTGAGACACCCAATAGTTTAGGGGCGTTAAGTAAGATAAACAAAGTCTAGAGGGGGTTATGTGCAACACCCCCCAAAGTTTAGGGGAGTTTTGTGAAATTAACCCTTTATTATAAACCATAACATAAATGATAGTATAGCAGCTAATCTAGCGCTTAACTTAAAATAATATCGGAAGATGTTAATAATGTAGGCTGTCAAAAAATTACTGCAGATAGCTGATCCAGACGATGAAAGTTACAATCTGACGACTTTCACGACAACATATGAGAATTATAATTTGACAACTCTCATACTTTAAAAAGCCAAATGCAAATATTACAAAATGACGATCTTTGCAAAACTTGAAAAAGAGATTACAATTAACGATTTCTTCAAAGCAAAACGCGAGGGTCAACCCTTATGCTCCAACTCCAAAACGCGAGGGTCCACCCTCATGTTCTAACTCCAAAATTCAAGGTCCATCCCCACGTTCTAATTTCAAAACGGAAGGGCCACCCCCGCATTTCAATTCCAAAATGCGAGGGTCACCCTTGCGCTTGGTCACCCCCACGTTCCAACTATAAAATGTGAGGGTCATCCTCACGTTTTAACTCCAAAATACGAGGATCACCTCCGTGTTCTAACTAAAAACACGAGGATCACCTCCGTGTTTCACAAAGCTGAATGCAAGGCTTGCTCCAGAACGCGAATCTCGCGTTTGACCGTTTGAATTACAATTTAAACGGTTCAAAACCGTTTTCCACATAATGGGACCATTAAGCCCCCATTATGGAGAGATTTATGAAGTCAGTTACACCTCTATATCTCTATAAATAGCTGAGAATTCAGCTGAATACAGATCCTTTTGGATCATCTTGTTGGCTTTTGTTGGAGCTTTTGAGATCATTTTGGGTTGGCTTTTTTGAACCATTTTTGGTTGAAGAACTTTGAGATTGGCTGTTTAGCTTATTTCGGTTTAAAAAGGTTTAAATTTCCTTTCTAAAATTAACTCTTTTGCGGACTTCTTAAACTCACTTAGAGGTTGAAACTTTCTTGGCAAGTTCTTCCTGACGTTAAGTCAAGAAGATTAGATAAAGTTTCACGAAGCAAGGCGTTCGGATCGTCAACGGGATACAAGAATTAAACTCTCATCGCCACCAAGAAGAATCTAGTATTAAACAAAGGGAATGATCTCCGTCGATTCTTCTCTCTTTTGTAAATCAGGAAACCGATAAGAAAATTATAATTTCTTTTTCTAAATCAGTTAGAGAGAGATTACTTTGAGAGATTGTATTCATTCTTTTTCTAAGTCAGTTAGGGAGATTAATACAAACTTATTTCTCAGTTTTCTTGTAATTTTTCCCGCAAATAAATATTAAGGGGTTTTTATTTCTAGCCCCATTTGTTTACTCAATTTTACCTCAAAACCCAATCACTATTGCTTGTATTCTTAAACACAATTATCTTTTTTTTTGCCTTTAAACCCAATTTCCAAAACACAGTAGGTAGAGCACTTGTATTTATACACAAATATGGTAAAACCCCCCAAAATACCCCTTTCAATACCCCACTTAAACTAATACTTTTCTCTCTCTCCTCTTCTTCCCCCTTTTCATCTCTGAGCCCTAACTGAAAAACCTAATTTCTATCACCGTCTCGTGTCCGTCGTCTTCGCCGTCTCATTACTGAAACCTGACAGAGGTGAAATCCCCATTGTGGCTGCTCTACGCAAGTCAGAGCATGACGTCGTTATCGTTGGCAGTGGGATCATCGGCCTTTCCATCGCCGGCCATCTCTTCCTCCACTCTAACCTCTCTGTCGCTCTCGTCGATGCCTCCGCCCTTGCCTTTGGCTCCACCCGTGCCGGTGAGCTCCACAGTGCATGAGTATTGTCATTTAAAGAAGAGTGATGTGTTATTGAGATCTGGATGTTGGGTATTTGTAGTTTTGAGCTTGCATCATTTTAATAGATTGCATGCTTTCTTATCTCTTATGTCGAGGACCTATTTTGATCGAGAACATGTTGTTGATGGTTTTGCAATTAATGGTGATCGATTCAAGAATGTTTGTGTTTTGTGATTGTGGCCAACTTGATCATTTAATTTGAACGATCTCTATGATTGAAGATTTTTCATAGTTTATAGTCTGTAGATATAACATGATAGTGGTTATTTGGAATCTTGGTAGATATAGGCTATTTGTAGTTTTTGATGTTGCATCATTTTGCAACTAGTAGCAATCAATATGACACTACGATTTGTTAATGAGACGATATTGGTGATATAAGCAGGTTAATTTTATAGTTATAATTTGTTTTACGATTATTGTTTGGTTGTGTTGTTGACATTATTAGCTAAGTCTATAATATGTAGATGGAACAATATAGTATTAGTTATATCATATTGTCTGGATTGGTAATTGTTTCATTTAGTAACTATTTAGGATTAGGAAGGAGGGTCCAAGCTATAAAATTTTATCAGGTGTAGTATAGTGTTTTGATGATCGATCAATATCTTTTGATTTAGGTAAGGATTTGAGTAACTATTAATATTACATCAATGCTTTGTTTGTGTTATTAAATAGGGGAGATAGCAATAGGTTTATTTCTATTTTTCAGTCTTTGCAGTTTGTTTTAATTGCTTCTAGTTTGAGTGGGTCATTCCATATCTGTTGTTGATTGTAGCATTTCTTGAACTTAGGTTCCTGAGGGCAGGTGAGGATATGGGATGTATTGGATCACACTTCCAGCTCTGAGTAGAAATTTTTAGGATTTACATCTAGAGAACCCCTGTGTGGCTAAACATCTTGATACTTTATGATAGGATTGTATCTTCATACCCAAGTTTGAGTTGAAAGTTTAAAGTAGGATATCATATTCTCCTCCGTGCATGTGTTCGATCTTAATATTTTATCTTAATAGTAGCTCGTTTAGTAAAGAAAAAAAGTATAATATTGATATGATACTAAAGTTGGCTTATGTTTTACTTTGGTTGTAGAAAATCATACACTATGGATGTAGTGAGAATTCCATCCAATGTTGGCTACTTCCGGGACCTTCTTCAAAATCGTATTTCTTCTACATTGTCGGAGGATCAAGGATAGCCCTTCGAGATACGCCATTCTATGGCTATTTGGATGTTCCTGATATTCCAATGCAACCACTTCTACTGGATTATTTGTTGGAAGTATTTGATGTTGAAAAAAATAGTTTCAAAATTGGAGGAAAATGGACCACCTTTGATGTTAAAGATGATGGGAGAATTATAGGTCTTTCGATGGGAGGATCTATAATAGATACGAGGTTCCATAGAAGTGATCGCGAGACAATCTACAAGCTTATGCTTTCATTTAGAACAAAGGCAAAAATTGAGGAGGATATGAAGCGTAGGACTAGAAGAGGAAAGAAGAAAAGTGATGAGGGAAAGAAGGGATAGGATGAGTGAACTTATCGAGGAGATGGCCGAGCGTAGAGATCATCTTTTGCCACAGATGCTCGTAGCTTTCATTATATGCTTTGTATTATACCCTCAAGCTAATATGGGTTGTCTTTTGTTTGCATTTAGTTATTCTGAGAAATTGGACACTCTTAAGGAGTACAATTGGGCTGAAGTAGTGTATAATGTGTTGCGGACTGAGATGAATAAGACTAAGAAGACCATCACTAAGAGGTCTGAGGGAAATCGATCTAGAGGTGGTTATATGGAGGGTTTTGCCTCAGTTTTGATGGTAAGTTAACCTTTTATATATTTAAGTCATTTTTTATTTTATATATTTAAGTCATTTAGTCATATTTATTGTTGCGCTAAAATTTTCATCTTTCCACTAATTTGGTTTTATGAGCTTGTGGGAAAGTTGAGCCTTCGCGTAGGAGCTGAATCCCTACCACTCATCCTAAGCTTCTACAAGTGTCCGAAATCTTTACGAAGGAATGCAGTGCAGGATTTAGTTAGAGACCCGGTTAATTTTAGGCAGTATGATAATGACTCGAGGGCTCTAAAATTTGAAAAGATGATTACTAAAGCCGTCATTGCCACTACAGAAGTTGCCCCTACAAGAGAAATGTATGTAGGCTGTCAAAAAAATCACAATAGATAGCTGATCCCCATCAAAACACCGATGATGGAAGTTACAATCTGACGACTTCCAGAAGGCTACAATTTGAAGACTTTCACGTAGATCGCTGAAGGTTACAATCTGACGACCTTCACGACAACCGATGAGAGCTCTAGTTTAACAGCCTTCACCATCAACATCGAGAGTTACAATCTGACGACTCTTGCATATCAAAGAGCTAAAGTAAAGATTACAAAATGACGATCTTTGCAACGCTTCGACAGAAAGAGACTACAAATCAATGGTCTCTTCAAATCAAGACGTGGAAGTCCTCCCCGCGTACCAGCATCAAGATGCGCCGTGTTCATAGCCACGAACGCAGCTCAAATGCAACTCCAAAAGTTGCAAACGCAGCTTAAATCGCCACTGGACGCAGCTCTATTCGCTGCCCGACGCAGCTCAACATCGCTGCACAACGCAGCTCAATATCGCTGCACAACGCAGCTCTATTCGTCGCCCGACGCTGCTCAACGCAGCTCCAAGCGCTGCCCAACGCAGCTCTATACCGCTGCCAAACGCAGCTTTCATCCGCTGCAAACGCATTCGGTTGGAGCTTTGGAGATCAGCAACAAGATCTTCTTCATCCTTGGCTTATAACCGACTTTCGGTTAAATCAACTCTTTCATAGAGTTTTAAACTCGTTCAGAGTTCTCCACAACGTCAAATCGTGAGGAGAAGATCATGTTCCAGTGAAGCAAGACGTCGGATCGTCAACGAGAAGCAAACTCGACACGAGCATTCGAGGGAGGCATCTCACCGCCACCGTGAAGAACCCAGTAATAAACAAAGGAGAGAATCCCGATCATTCTCTTCTCTTTTGTAATCGGAAATCCAATTGTAACTGAGAGTTGAGAGAGTTGTAAACATTCTTTTCCTAAACAAGTTAGAAAGAATAAAAATCAAATACAGTTCTTTCATTATTTTCTTATTTGCAAATTTTCCAACAAACAAAAGATGGCGACTCCGCTGGGGACGATCTTCTGTGACGAAGAAGTGGTGGCGCAATTCGATGTTCATCTTACTGGAACAACCGTCGAAACTCTCGTGGTAGAGTTTGATCAAGCCAAGTATGAGGAAGCCCTTTCCTCCGGATCCCTTAGCTCCAAGGCTATGCGCAAGGTCCGCAAGAACTCCAAGAGGGAGGAAGCCCTTTCCTCCGGATCCCTTAGCTCCAAGGCTATGCGCAAGGTCCGCAAGAACTCCAAGAGGACTAAAGCTCTAATCTCTGCCGAATCGCCGAAGGAAGTGCTCTCCTTTGGATTAGATTGCTTGAACAGCCCTTCCTCCGAAGGAGTGGGCTCAGCTTCGGCCAAACTCGTCTACCGAGTTGAAGGTGTTGCTGCCAAAGCCTTAAAGCATGCTAAGAAGAATGCCGCTCGACGCAGGAGGAGATCCCTACGACGAGCACATCTCCGAGAATATCGATCCTCAAGTCAACACGAGCTTCGTGTTTGTGAGCCTAAACGCGACCCTATACCCTGTGTTTCTGTTTTAGAATGCAAGTCTCGCGTCTATGAGCCCAAACATAGGCTCTGTGTGAATAAGATTGAACGCAGCCCTAAATGGCGCGTTATACAATCGAAACGCAAAGCTCAGGCATGCATTACTGAGCCAGAACGCAACCCTCAAGGGAGCGTTATGAAACAAAAACGTAGGTCTCCAGACCGCATTAACCATCCTGAACGCAGTCCTCAGCAAAGCATTCCAGAATCCAAAGGCGGACATCAGACATGCGTTTGGGTAAGGAAACCCAATATAGAACCTGGTGTATACAGTGGAGCTTCGGGGCGCTGCCCCGAACCCCGTCGGGGGGTATTCCATCCCCCCTGGACCCCCTGGCCAGGGGCGCGCCGCCCCCTGGACCCCCGGCTCGCTGACCGGGCAGCGAGACCCCCGAATACTCTGCGTAGCGCGACTAGGTTGAGGGGCAGATATAAGAAGTCCATTGATTCAAGGCATCTCAACCAGATCCATGTTCACCAAGAGCCAATCCTGTCCAATCATGGACTGGGGGTTCCAATTCAAACCTCACGATCAGTGAGCAATTCTCCTCGAATCTTCATAATAGATTTGAGTGAGTTCATATCGAGAGAAAGACTGATGCAACAAATCATTCGTTCATTCCACTCGGACGCGAACAGGAGCCATTCTCCCTGTCAACTATCGGAGGTTAGCCAAAGGAACCAATTCCGATGATGAACACTCGGCCATTGCAGAGTCCCAATCATCAAGCTCTTTTGTTGAACATGAGAGCTCTGCCTATATGACAGAAAGCCATGAAGATCTCGCGAAGAGACTTGATGAGCAGGATGCCATGCTCAAATCTCAGCAAGAGGCCATCAATGAACTCATGGCCCTGTTGACTCAAATTGTCACAGACAAGGCCAAATCTCAGAAGACAGATTCGCTACCTAGGCAAGAATCCTCCCGGAGAGGAAAAACGTCTTCATCCCGACCTCACACAAGCAAAGGAAAGGGAAGAGTGGTTGATGACACGGCTTCTGACCAAGAAGCCCACAACCTAGAATCTTCCTCTGATGAAGGAAGAGAGACGGAGAACGAACAGAATCTCCAGTCTGTCAAAATAGAAGAATTGGAAGCCCGCCTCAATGCTATTTCTAACAGAAGCGAGCTCCAAGATGAGGGAGTTGTCAGGCCCTACCCTGCCGAATGGGACGCAGCCCCTTATCCTCCAAAATTTAAAGTCCCGACGCTATAAACTTTTGACGGCACGGGATCACCGAACCAACATATCTATCATTTCAAGTCACAGACTGGAAATGTGATATCAAACGACGCCATACTGGCTCGATTATTCATTGGCACCCTCAAGGGAGTTGCCTTTGAATGGTTCAGAAAACTGCCTACGGGATGTATCCAAAAGTGGGCAGATCTAGAGAGAAGAGGATACGGAAGTCTCCATCCATACCCTTCTCGCCACTAAGCAGAAGAAGAGGGAATCCGTCAAAGCCTTCGTCAAAAGGTTCCGAACTATGGCTCTCCGGTGTTCGTCAGGTATGACACAGTCTACTTTAGTAGAGACCTGTCGACACAACTTGCAGACCAACCTCCTAGCCCGAATCGGAGTTGCAGAATGCCGTTCCTGGAGACAACTAATCTCTCAAGGTGAACAGGCTCAAAAGATTATTGTCAGGATCAAAGCTGAAGAACAAAGTAGGCATGATCAGCCTGAGCAATCGGACCAAGCCCAATCTTCTCCTGAGCAATCGGACCAAACCCAATCTTCTCCTGAGCAATCAGACCAAGCCCAATCTTCTCAGTCAAAAGAAGAAGATACTACGACTATTGAAGCTAATCCTCTTCAGTAGGATGGTAGGTCTAACAACTATCACGTTGACAATTACCTCTGATAGTCCATTTTCTTTCAAATTCCCCCACCAATCCTCTTCAATAGGATGGCGGGTCCACTAAAACTATCATGTTAATGATCACCTCTGATAGTCTACTTTCTCCGAATTCCCTCACCAATCCTCCTCAATAGGATGGCGGGTCCATCAAAACTATTACGTTAACAGTTACCTCTGATAGTCTAGTTTCTCCAAATTCCCCCACCAATCCTCTTCAAATAGGATGGTGGGTCCACCAAAACTATCACGTTAACCGTCACCTCTGATAGTCATTTTCCTCCAAATTCCTCCACCAATCCTCTTCAAGTAGGATGGCGGGTCCACAAAACTATCACGTTAATAGTTACCTCTGATAGTCAAACTCATCAAATAATGGCCTACCAGGTGATGTGCCTCTATTCCGACTTCATGGATAGTGCCCCACTAGGTGATGTGCTTTGTCTACCTCTTTTTATTCCCCTGCTAAGTTTTAATCAAGACTGGGGGTTGGTTACTTGGAATCCACAGGATTAAGAGTAACAAATCTTTCACATCGTCAAGTTAACATTACACTTCTGACGATCATCATCCCCACAGAGTATGCATTCAACTGGCATCGCTCCAATTTGTCACGTTAACAATATACCTCTGACAATCAACTTATCAATCCGCTTCAATAGGATGATAGGTCCTCAAAATTGCTCAAATCGCAATCTTCCCCAGTAAGATACTAAGTCTTTAAAATCTTAGTATCAAAATTCATCGCTTTTGATGATAAACTCATTTAGCAAGTTTCCCCAGCGAGACGCTAATTCCTAAAATCTTGTGCAAGTCACAAGTACACATTCTTGTCACGTTAATATCACACCTCTGACAACCCACTTATCAATCCTCTTCAATAGGATGATAAGTCCACAAAGTTGCTCCGATCGCAACACAATCCTGTCACGTTAACACCAAACCTTCTTGTCACGTTAATATCACACCTCTGACAACCAATCCACTTATCGACTCTCTCCAATAGAGCGATAGGTTCTCAAAGTTGCCCCAATCGCAACACATTCTGTCACGTTAACACTAAACCTCTGACAAAACCCACTTATCAATCCTCGTCAATAGGATGATAAGTCCACAAAGTTGCTCCCATCGCAACACAAATCCTGTCACGTTAACACTAAACCTCTGACAAAACCCACTTATCAATCCTCGTCAATAGGATGATAAGTCCACAAAGTTGCTCCAATCGCAACACAAATCTTGTCACGTTAACATCATACCTCTGACAAAACCCACTTATCAATCCTTTTCAATAGGATGATAAGTCCACAAAGTTGCTCTAAACGCAACACATTCCTGTCACGTTAACATCATACCTCTGACAAAACCCACTTATCAATCCTTTTCAATAGGATGATAAGTCCACAAAGTTGCTCTAAACGCAACACATTCCTGTCACGTTAACAATATACCTCTGACAACAATCCACTTATCAATCCTCGTCAATAGGATGATAAGTCCACAAAGTTGCTCCAATCGCAACACATTCCTGTCACATTAACAATATACCTCTGACAACAATCCACTTATCAATCCTCGTCAATAGGATGATAAGTCCACAAAGTTGCTCCAATCGCAACACAAATCCTGTCACGTTAACACTAAGTCCCCAAAGTTGCTCCAATCGCAACACATTCCTGTCACGTTAACAATATCATACCTCTGACAACCCACTTATCAATCCTCGTCAATAGGATGATAAGTCCACAAAGTTGCTCCAATCGCAACACCTTCCTGTCATGTTAACATCATACCTCTGACAAAATCCACTTATCGACTCTCCCCAATAGAGCGATAGGTCCTCGAAGTTGCTCCGATCGCAACATTCTCTTGTCACGTTAATATCAAACACCTCTGACAAAATCAACTTATCGACTCTCGTCAATAGAGCGATAGGTCCTCAAAGTTGCTCCGATCGCAACATTTTCCACTTATCGACTCTCATCAACGGAGTGATAGGTCCATAAAAATACTGTTAGGTTAACATCACACTTCTAACAGTCAAACCCCCAATGAACTTGTTAATCCTTTTTTAACAAGAATAGCAAGTGGTCATTATAAAATCCCCAACGGATTAAATATTTTCTGGAATTATCCTAGTGATAATAAAGAAAATTTCTGAATTTCACTCTAAGTGAAAATTCATGCCAAGTTAATATTACACCTCTGGCGTTTCTAACATTCTTTCAGTGTTTCAAATAACACAAGAAGAAATAACAACAAAGTCTACGTATTTAACATCGTAGCATCAAAAATCAATGTCTTACACGCATGGGGGACTTTATCTCGATCCCTAATTAGAGATAAGTCTATGTCTAACACGCGTTGCCGGTTAGTCTTTTACCGTGAAAAGGACATTAAAATTCATGCCTCACACGCATGGGGGACTTTATCTCGATCCCTAATTAGAGATAAGCCTACGCCTAACACGCGTTGCCGGTTAGTCTTTTTCCGTGAAAATGACAAAGTCTATGTATTCAAAATCATAGCATCAAGTCTAAGAGGGTTCATTCTCTTAGCACAACGTTACATGTGGAACGGACTTAGACAATCCACATGCTAGCCCGACTCAAACGGTAGTCGGTAAAGGCTTATGTTTTCAGGCCCACCAGCTTAATGGACGTGAGCCAAGACTTGAAACGAATAAGCTGAAGACAAGTCTCAAAGACTTAGTCAAAAATACACGGAAGCCACTTCCATGTCTTAAGTCAAAACATTGAGGTCAGACCCGCGATACAAAAACCAAACGCCGAGGTCACACCCGTGTTCCAAATTCAAAATGCAGGGTCCACCCCCACAGCCCAAAAGCAGGATTATGGCGCATACCTTCACACAGGTCCTGCGTGCAAATCCCTTCAACCAAGATGCCTTCGAAGCAAGTGCAGAGAACAAATCCTTTACCACAAGGAATCAACAGCTCCAAGATCAGAGTTGAGATCCAAAGTATTCCGAAAATTCGTCCCAGCCAACCGCGAACTTTCGAAAACTTTGGAGGGGGTTCTGTAGGCTGTCTAAAAATCACAATAGATAGCTGATCCCCATCAAAACACCGATGATGGAAGTTACAATCTGACGACTTCCAGAAGGCTACAATTTGAAGACGTTCACGTAGATCGCTGAAGGTTACAATCTGACGACCTTCACGACAACCGATGAGAGCTCTAGTTTAACAGCCTTCACCATCAACATCGAGAGTTACAATCTGACGACTCTTGCATATCAAAGAGCTAAAGTAAAGATTACAAAATGACGAAAATCGCTGCCAAACGCAGCTCAAATCGCCGCCAAACGCAGCTCAAATCACTGCCAGACGCAGCTCTAATCGCTGCCAAACGTAGCTCAAATCGCCGCCAAACGCAGCTCAAATCACCGCCAGACGCATCTTCCAAATCGCTGCAAACGCAGCTCAGACGTAGATTCCAACGCTGCAAACGCAGCGTCTAATTGCTGCGTCTGAGCTTCCAGACGATGCGTTCAAGCTTCCAGACACTGCGTTTGAATGCAGAATTCACGTCAGAACGCGGGCCTGCGTTTGACTCGTTCAAACACGAGCTGAACGGTTCCAAAACCGTTTCCCACGATCTGAGGGGATCACAACTCCACTCAGGAGTGATTTAAGGGGCGGTTACATCCCATTAGCCCCACTTAGGAGCGAATTAAGGAGGTGGTTACACCCCTTAATCCCCTATAAATAACGAAAAACTCAACAGAGTTAAAGATCGGATTTTGGATAATCAGATCAGGGTTGGATCGGTTGGAGCTTTGGAGATCGGCAACAAGATCTTCTTCATCCTTGGCTTATAACCGACTTTCGGTTAAATCAACTCTTTCATAGAGTTTCAAACTCGTTCAGAGTTCTCCACAACGTCAAATCGTGAGGAGAAGATCATGTTCCAGTGAAGCAAGACGTCGGATCGTCAACGAGAAGCAAACTCGACACGAGCATTCGAGGGAGGCATCTCACCGCCACCGTGAAGAACCCAGTAATAAACAAAGGAGAGAATCCCGATCATTCTCTTCTCTTTTGTAATCGGAAATCCAATTGTAACTGAGAGTTGAGAGAGTTGTAAACATTCTTTTCCTAAACAAGTTAGAAAGAATAAAAATCAAATACAGTTCTTTCATTATTTTCTTATTTGCAAATTTTCCAACAAACAATGTATAATGATTGATTTAAACAAGTACCTTGGGAACTAATGTTACCTTTCTAATTATTATCTGGGATCAATTAGTTTTTTAATATGATTTTTACTAAAATGGAACTTATTATTGGATGTCGGTGTATTCTCTATGCTTTTGTTTGGTTGATTCAAGACATGAGAACTAGTGTTACTTTTCCAATTATCATGCTTAGGTTTCTCTGCATATTTTTATTCCATGTTAGTTAATAGCTTCATAACTTATACATTATAACGTTTTTTGACATGGGTAGCTTTTACAAAATGATTTATATTTGATGTTCATCCATGAATTTAACTGTACTTGGGTTATTTACATGTAGACAATCACTAAAGCTGATTTGGATTGTCTCATATATGAAAAATAGTGGAATTAGACATTCTCTTAAAGATGAAGAGGGAAATATTTGGTGATAAGCAAGAGGATATTGATAGTGATTCCGGAGATGAGGATGACGGGGATGACGAGGATGATAGTGATGGCGGTGATGAGGATGGCGGGAATGAGAAGGATGATAGAGATGTAGGCGAAGGTGAAAATGATGGTGGAGTAGGAGATGAGGGGGATGGTGGAGATGTGGATGAGGATGTCGGTGGAGATGCGAAGGTTGGTGGAGATGCGGAGGTTGGTGGTGATGGAGATGTTGATACATTGAATGTAGATAAAGATGATGGTGGAGATGGTGCTAATGATGAAGTGGACACGGTTTCAATGGAAGTGGATGATGATACCTTTGTTCTTAGCCCGCACGATATTCTGGTGATTGAAGACAAGCGTAAAGCCTCTTCCATCAAAATAACAGTTCTATCGAGATCTCGGCTTACTGGACCATCTATGAGTTCACCTTTGTCCTGCTTGCTAATCGAAAAGGAGTACCAAATTATCCAGAAAGGAAGAAAGTAAGGGATAATGAGAGAGAACTAATCGATAACTTTTGGAAGGACAAAAATATGACTATGTAAGGAATTTTGAATGACCTATTTTATGACTTTTATAGTGTTTTCATTAACACATTTACTAAGCTTTTTCCATATATAGGGAGACATTAGTGTGGTCATCTAGTGATGCTTTGTTAACTCGTAAGGATGTATTGGAATTACTTAAAGGAGATGCAATTATTTGCAATGTAAGTACCCATTTTATGCTTCACACAATGCACGTGTAGTATATAACACTAATGTTTATAATTTTATTATGTACATTTTAGGTTATAGCCTCCTATGTTGTGCTTCTAAATATATTGATGGAGATGCGTCCAAAGTATGCAAAGGACATACACATATGTAGTCTATGGGTAACTGTAAGTAGAAATCCAATTGGAGATTATAAGTATTATTCATATATTATCTTAAATACTAAAAATTATCCTTTCTTTGTTTTTTATAGATATGCATCAACTAAAATAATTCATCCAGTGTTGAACGCATGTTTAAGCCAATATGACTATATGTTTCCTTAAACGTGATAAGATTATTTTTCCCACTTCTAACTTCATTTCATTGGCATATGTTTGTATTATCTGTAAAGGATAGAAAGTTTTATTATTACTCTTCTCTCTGCGGATGCATGTCTGATGCTATTGATTTTTAGAGTGAAGCTTATGTCCTACATTCCTGATGATTGGAACTTGGATATTAGATCTTGTCATGAGATAGAAAGTGTTGATGTATCTCAACAACGTGGGTTAGTGTATTAAACTTATTCGTATGTTGTTATTTTTTTGTATGTGCTGACACATAGAAATTATATATTGCGGATCAAAAAATTTATATTTGTACTTGCAATATTTGTACTTACAGTAGCCTAGATTGCGGGGTGTTCTTGATGTCCTACATATTCAGCCTCGTTTCCGGGCAACTGATTTCAATAGACCAAAAGGATTGTGCAAGACATAGAGCTCGTATCGAGCTCTATTTCTATCTGAAGGTATATTTTTCATAAGTATAATGTACAATGTATGTGGTTTCTTAGAGATATGAAATGCTGGTGGCTTTTACATTCCGTCTACTATTCTTTTGATCCGCGTATCTTTTGATTTCAGGATATAAATGTTAACCTCAAGCTAAGTTCCTCGGATGCTAGGTGTCATCAATCTTAGCTTTTGTTCTTATGCAGTTCTATGAGTACAGCTAAGCCAACTGTTATATGCAAATTTCTCGGATTGTTTGCACTTTTGTGTGCATAAATATATATTTAGAGTTTGATTTATAACATATTGTTCTGAGTTTGTTAGACTATGAAAGTAGATAATCTGAAAATTTTGTTAGTGCAAATTTGTTATTGTTGGTTGGAAAATTTCAGTAAAAAGACAATGAAAGAAAAATTGGTTTGTATTCTCTCAAAATCGATTATAATTTGGATTCCAATTACAAAAGAGAGGATAATGAATTTGATTCTCCCCTTTGTTTAAATCTGGGTTCTTCACGGTGGCGATGGAGTGCCTCCCTCAAATGCTCGCGTCGAGTTTGCTCTCCGTTGACGATCCGCACGTCTTGATTTACTGAAACGTGATTTTCTCCTCACGATTTGATGTTGTGGAGAACTTGCGTGGTAAGTTTGAAAATAACTCTTAATGAGTTGATAACTCAGAGCGAGTTTTAGAAGAACTTGTAGAGCAAGTTTTGAACTCTGATCGAGTTGATAACTCTGAACGAGTTTGAAACTCTATGGAAGAGTTGATTTAACCGAAAGTCGATTATAAGCCAAGGATGAAGAAGCTCCTATTGTCGATCTCCAAAATCCCAGCCGAAGGATGAAGGCGCTTCTTTGCTACCAAGCTTGCTCTTGACCGAATCTCCCTCTGTTGATGAGACAAAATCCCCTCCCTTAACTCAATTGAGTTTCTCATATTTATAGGGGATTAAGGGTGGTAACTTCCCCCTTAATCCGCTCCTAAGTGGGGCGGAAATCCCTCTAATCATGGGGAAAATAGTTCCTAGAACTGTTCAGTTCGTGTTTGAACGAGTCAAATGCCTAAATTGGCGTTCTGGACATTAACTCTGCGTCTTAGAGATGAGACGCAGAGTTAGGCGCTCGCTGGGAGTTAGAACGCACAGGCCGCTTGCGTTTCGGACCTTAACTCTGCGTCGTGGAGATGAGACGCAGAGTTGGGCGCACGCACAGGCCGCTTGCGTTTCGGACCTTAACTCTGCGTCGTGGAGATGAGACGCAGAGTTGGGCGCTCACTGGGAGTTGAAACGCACAGGCCGTGCTGTTTTAGAGATGAACTCTGCGTTTTAGGCTGAAAACACAGAGTTGTGCCTGTTTTAGGCTGAGAACGCACAGGTCATGCTGTTTTAGAGATGAACTCTGTGTTTTAGGCTGAAAACGCAGAGTTGGGCCTGTTTTAGGCTGAAAACGCACAGTTGGGTCGTAACTCTGCGTTTTGATGTTATATCACGAGGATAACCTCTGCGTTTTGAGGTTATAACGCTAGTTCGACCTGTGCGTTTTGACTCTGTAATGCAGAGGCGAACCTTAGGCGGGCTTGGCGAGCTTCAGGCTAAGTCCAATGTTCTGACGAAGTCCGATCTTGCAGACGGACTTCAGAACATATTTTGCTGCGAAGAACAGGTCATAACTTTCAAACCGTAAGTCGAAATTGGACGAATTATATATGAAAATCGGCTATCTCGACGAGATGGAGCCATCCGAACCAAGCCAAAGGCTTTGGTTCGCTTCCTTCGTTTCGCCAAATTTCTTACGATTTGAGAGATATATGCGTTTTAATATGAAGAGACCGTCAATTTGTAGTCTCTTTTGCTAGAGCGTTGCAAAGATCGTCACCTTGTAACCTTCGTCTTGGCTCCTTAAAAATATGAGAGTCATCAGATTGTAACTCCCGATGTTGATTATGAAGGTTGTTGAATTAGAGCTTTTATCAGTTGTCATGAAGGTCGTCAGATTGTAACCTTCAGTGATCTACGTGAAAGTCCTCAAATTGTAGCCTTATGGAAGTCGTCAGATTGTAACTTCCGTCGTCGGTGTTTGATGGGGATCAACTATCTGTTGTGATTTTTAGACAGCCTACAGTTATTATGAAATTTAAAGTGTAGCGTGATAACATGTAAGTGTAGCATGATAAATTAAAAGTATAGCGTGATAAAATAAAAGTATAGTATGATAATATGTAAGTGTAGAGTGATAAACTGAAAGTGTAGCGTGATAACCTGAAAGTGTTGCATGATAAAATTAAAAGTGTAGCATGATAACCTGAAAGTATAGCGTGATAAACTAAAAATTTAGCGTGATAACCTGAAAGTGTAACGTGATAACATGTAAGTATAGCGTGATAAACTAAAAGTGTAGCGTGATAACATGTAAGTGTAACGTAATAACATGTAAGTGTAGGGTGATAACCTGTAAGTGTAGCGTGATATCTTGTAAGTATAGCCTGATAAATTGTAAATGTAGCGTGATAAATTGAAAGTATAGCATGATAAACTAAAAATGTAGCATGAGATAATATGTAAGTATAGCGTGATAAACTAAAAGTATAGCATGAGATAATATGTAAATATAGCGTGATAAACTGAAAGTGTAGTGTAATAATATGTAAGTGTAGCATGATAAACTGAAAGTGTAGTGTAATAACCTAAAAGTGTAGTGTGATAACTTGTAAGTGTAGCGTGATAACATGTAAGTGTAGCGTGATAAACTGAAAGTGTAGTGTGATAACTTAAAAGTGTAGTGTGATAACTTGTAAGTGTAGCGTGATAACATGTAAGTGTAGCGTGATAACCTAAAAGTATAGCGTGATAACCTAAAATTATAGCGTGATAAATTTAAAGTGTAGCGTGATAAACTGAAAGTGTAACGTGATAACCTGAAAGTGTAGCATGATAATATATAAGTGTAGCATGATAAATTGAAAGTGTAACTGTTTGGTGGAAAATTTGTAATAAAAAGAAAAATTGAAAGAAATGTATTTGATTTGCATTCTCTCAATCTCAATTATAATTTGGATTTCCGATTACAAAAGAGAGGAGAATTGATCTGAACTCTCCCTTTTGTTTAATTCTGGATTCTTCACGGTAGCGATGAGATATCTCCCTCGAATGTCCGCGTTGAGTTTGCTTCTCGTTGACGATCCGAACATCTTGTTTCACTGGAACAGTATCTTTTCCTCACGATTTGACGTTGTGGAGGACTTGCGTGGAAAGTTTGAAACTCTGAATGAGTTGATAACTCTGAATGAGTTTAAACTCTTGTAAAAGAGTTGATTGATCTTAACCGTAATTAGTTAGACAAGCCAAGCACGAAGATAGCCCTAAGAATCTGTTGCTAAGAAGATGATCCGAAGAAGCCGATCTCTAGATCTCCAAAATTCTCAAAGATCCAAAGATATCTCCCCTTCTTCTCCCCCTTTGAACTAAGCTGATCTTTCAGTTATTTATAGGCGATTAGGGGGTATAACCGCCCCTAAAATCGCTCCTTTGTAAGGCTAATGGGATGTAACCGCCCCTTAAATCACTTCTGAGTAGAGTTGTGATCCCCTCAGATCATGAAAAACGATTTTGAAATCGTTCAGGTCGTGTTTGAACGAGTCAAACGCAAAATCCACATTTTGGTATGAATTCTACATCCAAACGCAGCGTCTGGAAGCTCGTTTGCAGCGTCTAAAAGCTGTGTTTGTAGCATTTGGAAGCTACGTTTGCAGCAATTTGGAAGCTGTGTTTGCAGCCATTTGAAAGCTGCATTTACAGCAATTTGGAAGCTGCATTGGCAGCTTGTTGGAAGCTGTGTTTGGCGGCTTTCGGAGGCTGCGTTTGTGGCCGAACATGAGCTGCGTCCTGATGCTGAAACGCGGGGAGGACTTCCGCCTCTTGGTTTGAGGAGACCGTTAATTTGTAGTCTCTTTTTGTCAGAACGTTGTAAAGATTATTGTTTTGTAATCTTTGTTTCAGCTCTTTGATATGTGAGAGTCGTCAGGTTGTAACTCTTGCTATTAATTATGAAGGCTGTTGATTAGAGCTTTCATTAGTTGTTGTGAAGATCGTCAGATTGTAACCTTCATCGATCTACATAAAAATCTTTAAATTATAGCCTTCTGAAAACCATTAAATTGTAACTCCCATCATTGGCGTTTGATGGGGATCAGCTATCTGCAGTGATTTTTGGAAAACCTACAACATATCTATCATTTTAAGTCACAGACTGTGAATGTGATATCAAACGATGCCATACTGGCTCGATTGTTCATTGACACCCTCAAGGGGGTTGCCTTTGAATGGTTTATGAAACTGCCTGCGGGATGTATCCAAAAGTGGACGGATCTAGAGAGACTCTTCCTGTCAAGATTCTTTGAAGAGGATACAGAAGTCTCCATCCATACCCTTATCACCACTAAGTAGAAAAGGAGGGAGTCCGTCAAAGCCTTCGTCAAAAGGTTTCGAAACATGGCTCTGCGATGTCCGACAGGCATGACACAGTTTATCTTAGTGGAGACCTGTCGACACAACTTGCAGACCGACCTTCTAGTACAAATGAGGGTTGCAGAATACCGTTCCTAGAGACAAATAATCTCTCAAGGCGAACAGGCGCCAAAGATTATTACCAGGATCAAAGCTGAAGAAAAAAGTAGGCAGGATCAACCTGAGTAATCAGACCAAGCTCAATCTTATCAGTCAGAAAGGAAAGATACTATGATCACTGAAGCTAATCCTCTTTAGTAGGATGGAAGGTCCCACAATTATCACGTTAACAGTCACCTCTGATAATCCATTTCCTCCAAATTCCCCACCAATCCTCTTCAAGTAGGATGATGGGTCCATCAAAACTATCACGTTAATAGTTACCTCTGATAGTTCATTTCCTCTAAATTCCTCCAGCAATCCTCTTCAAGTATGATGGCGGGTCCACCAAAACTATCACGTTAATGATCATCTCTGATAGTTCATTTCCTCTAAATTCCCCCACCAATCACCTTAAAGTAGAATGACGGGTTCAACAAAACTATCACGTTAATGATCATCTCTGATAGTCCATTTCCTCTAAATTCTCCCACCAATCCTTTTCAAGTAGGATGGCGGATCCACCAAAACTATCACGTTAACAATTATCTCTGATAGTCTATTTTTTCTAAATTCCTCCACCAATTCTCTTTAGTAGGATGGCAGGTCTATCAAAACTATCACGTTAACAGTTACCTCTGATAGTCAAACTCATCAGATAGTGGCCCATAAGGTAATATGTCATGTCTATCCTTCTTTTTCTTCCCCTGCTAAGGCTTAATCAAGACTGGGGGTTAGTTACTTGGAATCCATTGGACTAAGAGTAACGAATCTTTCACATCGTCGAGTTAACATTATACTTCTGACGATCATCAACCACACGGAGTATGAATTCAATTTGAATCACTCCCAATTTGTCACGTTAATAATACACCTCTGACAAATAAATTTATCAATCCTCTTCAATAGGATGATAAGTCTACAAAGTTGTTCCGATAGTAATAAATTCTTATCACGTTAATTCCACACCTCTGACAAAATCTATTTATCAACTCTCCCCGATAGAACGATAGGTCCTCAAAATTACCCCGATCGTAATATTCTTCTTGTCACATTAATATCACACCTCTAATAAAATCAACTTATCGACTCTCTTCAATAGAACGATAGGTCCACAAACCCGTCAAGTTAACATCACACCTCTGACAAAATCCATTTATTGACTCTCCCCAATAGAGCGATAGGTCCTCAAAATTACCCCGATCGTAATATTCTTCTTGTCACATTAATATCACACATCTGACAAAATCAACTTATCGACTCTCTTCAATAGAGCGATAGGTCCACAAACCTGTCAAGTTAATATCACACATCTGGCAACCAAACTAACTTATCAACTCTCTTCGATAGAATGATAAGTCCATAAAATACTGTTAGGTTAACATCACACCTCTAACAGTCAAACTCCCCAATGAACTTGTTAATCCTTTTTTAACAAGAATAGCAAGTTTTTCATTATAAAATCCCCAGTAGATTAAAGATTTTCTGGTATTATCCTAGTGATAATGAATAAAATTTCTAATTTTTACTCTAAGTGAAAATTCATGCCAAGTTAATACTACGCCTCTGGCACTTCTAACTTTCTTTCAGTGCTTCAAGTGAAAACAGAACAAATGAAGGAACAGCGACAAAGCCTACGCCTAACACGTGTTGCTGGTTAGTCTTTTGTCATGAAAAAGACACCAGAATCCACATCTGGGGGACTTTATCTCGATCCCTAATTAGAGATAAGTCTACGCCTAACACGCGTTGCCGGTTAGTCTTTCTCCGTAAAAAAGACACCAGAATCCACATCTGGGGGACTTTATCTTGATCGCTAAATAGAGATAAATCTAAATCTAACACATGTTGTCGGTTAGTCTTTTCCTGTAAAAAGGACAAAAGCCCATGTATTCAACATCGTGACAGGTCATTATTAATAATGCCAAAATCCATGCCTTACATGTATGGGAGACTTTATCTCGATCCCTAATTAGAGATAAGTCTACGCCTAATACGCATTGTCGGTTAGTCTTTTCCCATGAAAATAATAAAGTCTATGTATTCAAAATCATAGCATCAAGTCTAAGAGAGTTCATTCTCTTAGCACAACGTTACATGTGAAACGGATTCAAATAATTCACATGCTAGCCCGACTCAAACGGTAGTCGGTAAAGGCTTATCAAATCCGTTGATGGCTGAGGGTTTGCCAAAAATCCTATGAATGTTTGTAGGCACATCAGCTGAATAGAGGTGAGTCGTGACGTGACGTTTGATAGCTTCTACTAATGAGTAGCTTGTACCGTCGCTACAGTTTCTATTTGAAGCTCATCGTCACAGAGGTCTTGCGTGGAAAATCCTTTCAACCAAGATGCCTTCGAAGCGGGTGCAGGGAAAAACTCCTTATGACAAGGAATCAACAGCTCCAAGATCAGAGTTAAGATCCAAAGTATTCCAAAAATTCGTCCCAATCAATCGCGAACTTTCAAAAACTTTGGAGGGGTTTTTGCAGGTTGTCTAAAAATCACTACAGATAGTTGGTCCTCATCAAACACCAATGATGGGAGTTACAATTTGATGGCTTCCATAAGGCTATAATTTAAAGAATTTCATGTAGATCGATGAAGGTTACAATCTGACGATCTTCACAACAACTAATGAAATCTCTAATCAACTGTCTTCATAATCAACAGTGAGATTTACAACCTGACGACTCTCACATATCAAAAAGATGAAGCAAAGATTATAAAAACAACGATCTTTGCAACGCTCTGACAAAAAGAGACTACAAATTAACGGTCTCCCCAAACCAAGATGCGAAAGTCCTCCCCGCGTTTCAGCATCAGGACGCAGCCCACGTTCGGCCGCAAATACAATCTCCGAAAGCTGCCAAACGCAGCTTCCAAGCTGCCAACACAGCTTCCAACAAGCTGCCAATGCAGCTTCCAAATTGCTACAAACGCAGCTTCCAAATTGCTGCAAACACAGCTTTTAAATGCTACAAACGTAGCTTCTAGACGCTGCAAACGAGCTTCTAGATGCTACGTTTGGACGCAGAATTCATGCCAAAACCCGGATTTTGTGTTTGACTCGTTCAAACACGAGCTGAACGGTTTTAAAACTATTTTTCACGATCTGAAGGGATCACAACTCTACTCACGAGTGATTTAAGGGGCGGTTACATCCCATTAGCCTCACAAAGGAGCGATTTTAGGGACGGTTACACCCCCTAATCGCCTATAAATAGCTGAAAGATCAGCTTAGTTCAAAGGGGGAGAAGAAGGGGGGATATCTTTGGATCTTTGAGAATTTTGGAGATCTAGAGATCGGCTTCTTCGGATCATCTTCTCGGTAACAGATTCTTAGGGCAATCTTCGTGCTTGGCTTGTCTCACCAATTACGGTTAAGATCAATCAACTCTTTTACAAGAATTTAAACTCACTCCGAGTTATCAACTCGTTCAGAGTTTCAAACTTGCTACGTAAGTCCTCCACAACATCAAATCGTGAGGAGAAGATACTGTTCCAGTGAAATAAGACGTTCGGATCGTCAACAAGAAGCAAACTCGACATAAGCATTCGAGTGAGGCATCTCATCACTGCCGTGAAGAACCTAGAATTAAACAAAGAGGAGAATTCATATTTTCTTCCCTAGCGGAGTCGCCATTTTTTGTTTGGTGGAAAAATTGTAATAAAAAAATTGAAAGAAATGTATTTGATTTGTATTCTCTCAATCTCAATTACAATTTGGATTTTCGATTACAAAAGAGAGGAGAATTGATCTGAATTCTTCCCTTTATTTAATTCTGGGTTCTTCATGGTAGCGATGAGATGCCTCCCTCGAATGCTCGTATCAAGTTTGCTTCTCCTTGACGATCCGAACGTCTTGTTTCACTGAAACGGTGTCTTCGCCTCATAATTTGACGTTGTGGAGGACTTGCGTGGTAATTTTAAAACTCTGAATGAGTTGATAATGCAGAGTGAGTTTAAACTCTTGTAAAAGAGTTAATTGATCTTAACCGTAATTGGTTAGACAAGCAAAGCACAAAGATAGCCCCAAGAATCTGTTGCTGAGAAGATGATCCGAAGAAGCCGATCTCTAAATCTCCAAAATTCTCAAAGATCCAAAGATATCCCCCCTTCTTCTCCCCCCTTTGAACTAAGCTGATCTTTCAGCTATTTATAGGCGATTAGGGGGTGAAACCGCCCCTAAATTCGCTCTTTTGTAAGGCTAATGAGATATAACCGCCCCTTAAATCACTCCTGAGTGGAGTTGTGATCCCCTCAGATCGTGGAAAATGGTTTTGAAACCGTTCAGCTCATGTTTGAACGAGTCAAATGCAAAATCCACATTCTGGTGTGAATTATACGTCCAAATGCAACGTCTGGAAGCTCGTTTGCAGCGTCTGGAAGCTGCGTTTGCAGCATTTGGAAGATGCGTTTGTAGTAATTTGGAAGCTGCGTTTGCAGCAATTTGGAAGCTGCGTTTGTAGCAATTTGGAAGCTACATTGGTAGCTTGGAAGCTGCGTTTGGTAGCTTTCGGAGGCTGCGTTTGTGGCCGAACATGAACTGTGTCCTGATGCTGAAACGTGGGGAGGACTTCCGGGTCTTGGTTTGAGGAAACCGTTAATTTATAGTCTCTTTTTGTCAGAGCTTTGCAAAGATCATCGTTTTGTAATCTTTGCTTTAGCTCTTTAATATGTGAGAGTCGTCAGGTTGTAACTCTCGATGTTGATTATGAAGGCTGTTGATTAGAGCTTTCATTAGTTATTGTGAAGATTGTCAGATTGTAACCTTCATCGATCTACATGAAAGTCTTTAAATTATAGCCTTCTGGAAGTCATTAAATTGTAACTCCCATTATTGGTGTTTGATGGGGATAAGCTATCTGCAGTAATTTTTAGATAACCTACAGTAGCGTGATAACCTGTAAGTATAGCACGATAACATGTAAGTTTATAGCCTGATAAACTGTAAGTGTAGTGTGATAAACTAAAAGTATAGCATGTATACTTGTGCACAAGTCATACCAAATCTATAACTAAATAATCATACAAAATACATAACAAACACATATCTTACATCCAAAATTATGACAAAAATATGTCTTACGTTGATCCAAAGGTATCACATAACTACATAATCATATAAAACGCATAACAAACACATATCTTACATCCAAAATTATGACAAAAATGTGTCTTACATTGATCCAAAAGTATGCCACTTTCACAAAACTATAACACAAACTCATGCATGTTTCCAAATTGCTGCAAACGCAGCTTCCAAATTGATGCAAACACAGCTTCCAAATGATGCAAACGTAGCTTCTAGACGCTGCAAACGAGCTTCTAGATGCTAAGTTTGGAGGCAGAATTCACGCCAAAACCAGGATTTTGTGTTTGACTCGTTCAAACACGAGCTGAACGGTTTCAAAACTGTTTTTCACGATCTGAGGGGATCACAACTCTACTCACGAGTGATTTAAGGGACGGTTACATCCTATTAGCCTCACAAAGGAGCAATTTTAGGGGCAGTTACACCCCCTAATCGCCTATAAATAGCTGAAAGATCAGCTTAGTTCAAAGGGGGAGAAGAAGGGGGGATATCTTTGGATCTTTGACAATTTTGGAGATCTAGAGATCGGCTTCTTCGGATCATCTTCTCGGTAACAGATTCTTAGGACTATCTTTGTGCTTGGCTTGTCTCACCAATTACGGTTAGATCAATCAACTCTTTTACAAGAGTTTAAACTCACTCCAAGTTATCAACTCGTTCAGAGTTTCAAACTTGCCACGTAAGTCCTCCACAACGTCAAATCGTGAGGAGAAGATATCGTTCCAGTGAAACAAGACGTTCGGATCGTCAACAAGAAGCAAACTCGACATATGCATTCGAGTGAGGCATCTCATCGCTGCCGTGAAGAACCTAAAATTAAACAAAGAGGAGAATTCATATTTTCTTCCCTAGCGGAGTCGCCATTTTTTGTTTGGTGGAAAATTTGTAATAAAAAATTGAAAGAAATGTATTTGATTTGTATTCTCTCAATCTCAATTACAATTTGGATTTCCGATTACAAAAGAGAGGAGAATTGTTCTGAATTCTTCCCTTTATTTAATTATGGGTTCTTCATGGTAGCGATGAGATGCCTCCCTCGAATGTTCGCATCAAGTTTGCTTCTCCTTGATGATCCGAACGTCTTGTTTCACTGGAACGGTGTCTTCGCCTCATAATTTGACGTTGTGGAGGACTTGCGTGGTAATTTTAAAACTCTGAATGAGTTGATAACGCAGAGTGAGTTTAAACTCTTGTAAAAGAGTAAATTGATCTTAACCGTAATTGGTTAGACAAGCCAAGCACAAAGATAGCCCCAAGAATCTCTTGCTCAGAAGATAATTCGAAGAAGCCGATCTCTAGATCTCCAAAATTCTCAAAGATCCAAAGATATCCCCCCTTCTTCTCCCCCTTTGAACTAAGCTGATCGTTCAACTATTTATAGGCAATTAGGGGACGTAACCGCCCCTAAAATCGCTCCTTTGTAAGGCTAATGAGATGTAACCGCCCCTTAAATCACTCCTGAGTGGAGTTGTGATCCCCTCAGATCGTGGAAACTTAAATCACTCCTGAGTGGAGTTGTGATCCCCTCAGATCGTGGAAAACGGTTTTGAAACCGTTCAGCTCATGTTTGAACGAGTCAAATGCATTGTGATCCCCTCAGATCGTGGAAAACGGTTTTGAAACCGTTCAGCTCATGTTTGAACGAGTCAAATGCAAAATTCGCGTTCTGGCGTGAATTATACATCCAAACGCAACGTCTGGAAGCTCGTTTGCAGCGTCTGGAAGCTACGTTTGTAGCATTTAGAAGATGCGTTTGTAGTAATTTGGAAGCTGCGTTTGCAGCAATTTGGAAGCTGTGTTTGTAGCAATTTGGAAGCTACATTAGTAGCTTGTTGGAAGCTACATTGGTAGCTTGGAAGCTGCGTTTGGTAGCTTTCGGAGGCTGCGTTTGGTAGCTTTACAATTCAAGTTAAGATCCAATATTGCTTCATCCGCAACCAAGATCTCGAGCTAACGAAGATTTTTTTTTCATCTTGGGTATATTAGTTTAGACGCTTATACTTTGTGTGTTGATACTTAAAGCTCATTTATCACACACATACACACTTTGGTTTTATAACTTTCAAGTTTAAATAAATATGAAACTATTAGTTATATTTATATACATACATACACGTTTCATATTTATCACTTTTGTTTTGGGAAAATAATATGCTTATGGGTTAAAAACTTATTTACACTATTTTATATATTTTCCTAAGTCCATTAATCCATTCAAAATGAATATACAAGTTTGTTTGAAAATTTTCAAGTGTGTTGAGTTTTCGTATTTTGGACTATTTTGAAAAATAATAAGTTTTTACAATTGGAACGTGCAATTTAAAAAAAAAATTGTAGCATATTCATTTTCATGTTTATAAATATTTTTCAAAGTTTTATATTTTTTAGAATTTATTTGATATTTTTAAAGAGGGGTTAAATTTAATTTTTATTGTTCATATCAGGCTGTGTGCATGTTATGAGTCGACTCATAAGTCGACTCATGAAGTGTTGTGAAGTTAGTGATTTCTGTCTTCTGAATTGGCTCATTACATAATCAGTCGACTCATTACAACATAAGTCGCCTCATGCCTGTCATAAGTCGACTCATAATATGACTGTTGCACAGTAACGGCTATTTTCCAGATTTTGTTATTTTAAATATTTTTAGTGGTTTTTGTTGGTTCCTTGGGGCTCCTATATATACACCTTACTCTCTAACTTCTGAGTACATCTAAGAAAGTTTTAAAACAAGTTTTACAAGGGTTCTAGTTTGTTTAAGTGTGTTTTTACAAGAGTTTATGTGAAGAAGTTTTCACAAGAGGAAGAGATCATCCATTTCATGTTTGGACTTCAATTTCAATCTCTCTTACTCTTGTTTTATAGAGAAGTTTTCTCTAAACTCAATTTCTTTCTTCATATATGTATTTGTTAATTATTCATTTTATTAACCTAGATTTTATATTGAGTTTAGTTTTCATTATTACTCATTGTTCACTGACGGGGCATAAATGATGTCCAAAAGTTACAAGTCCACAACCAATCAAGTTATAGTATAAAAAGTTCTCAATCCCACGAGAAAGGTGTTTGTAAGAAATAATTGGAATCGGTTTTTATGTTGTATGTGTGACAATTAGGAGTGATGGATGTGTGTGATTGTGGGGAGATATGAGGTTTGTTGTGAATATATGCAAGTGACAATAAAAATAAGATTGAGAGGAGAGAAGAAAGAATTAAAGGAAAACTAAAAAACAAGAATGAAAAGAAAATTTAAGAAAATCAAGATGGAGGATTCAATTAAAGATATGAAGAATCTAGAATTAAATCCACTAGCTAATCTCACTTATAAAATATGAATCATTCTCTTTTTATCATATTCTACTTTAGATTTATTAAGTATAGATTATCAAACCACTCAAGAAAAGTATAACATATCAAATTATCATCCAAATAAAATTATTACTCATGAAAAGAATAATAACTAAATAGTAATTCTAGAATTCATTCTAGCAATTAGTTCTTTAGTTGAATATCCTAAACATGAACATTTTAAGCATAAGAGAATGATGAACAAATTATAAAAGAAATAAAGTTAGTTTCATGTAATTTCTAGAATCCTACGAGTATTAATTTCCCTATAGGGTTCTAGCCTCAAGGCGAATCAAACTAAATAAAAACAAGCAAAAAGAAAAACTAATCCCAAGAGGGTTCTAGCCTCAAGGCGAATAGTGCAAGAAGATAAAATCTAATCTACAAAATAAATTGTAAGAACTAAACTACACAATAAATTACAAGAATTAAATGTAAGAAATTAAAGCAAGAGAATAAAAGCATGAAAGTAAATCTACACTACAAGACATTAATGTAAATCTAAACTACTAAGCAATAAGAAAAGAAATAAAAGAGAATAAAAACAAACCTCGAAATTGATCTTCATCTTAATCTTCATCATCCAACAAAGAGAAAAAAATATGAAGTGGTGAAAAAAATTATTTTATTAATTGTAACAAAAAATTATAAAATTAGAAGGTCTTCTCAATTAAGAGTAACCCTCCTCTCCAAATAGAGATACAAAATTTTTCACACCCTTATCCCCTCACTTTCTATCCCTATTTATAGTAAACATCAATGAATATGAGCCCTTAGATCGAATTCTCATCCATAAACATTGAATTTCAGCCTTTAGATTGTAACAGAACGATGACATTGATGCAGGCATCGATGCCGGCATCGATGTTAGCATCGATACGCTGGATTTCCCATTTGCTGTCCGAATTTTCCTCTTGCGTTGGCTTTTGGGCTTTAGCTTTTGGGCTCTTTCTTGTATTCTTCATTCATTCATTGGGCTTTTGTTGAGAGATGAGATCTTGGGTTTTATTCTTGAATAACTTGTAATTAAAGATAAAAACAATTATTAGTGGTATATTTATTCATGAAAAATAGATAATGAGGGTATGAAATTGTAATAAAAATATGATTATCATTCACACACAACTTACTTGAGCTTTTAGTATTCTCACATATTGTATAATTGAGTTGCGAGGTTGTGACATTGAGTGTGAGCTTAATTGAGTTATCATCTTGTTAGAGAACAAACAATTTGTATTTGTGCTTAATTTATGAGATATACATTATAATACAAAATAACACCGAGAGGAGTGTATGGTGAGAGACGTGGTCAATTCTAAGAGGAGTGGCATCGGTAGTGAAGCCTAGGGAGAGATTGCAAATTCAAGCACTTGAGGAAGTCGATACTGGCTAGGCTAACACTTAGAGAGTGTATTATGTGATTGTATTTGTGAGAGTTGTGAAAGTTTTCGATGAGCTAGAAAACCGATTGTGTGAGTTGTGAACGTTTTTGGTGAATGTTAAAAACCGGTTGAGATAGTGGAGATTCTCCTCGAGAGTGGGGAGCGGAGACGTAGGTCAAGGGTGACCGAACTCCGTGAACATTTGCTTGTGTTTTTGTTTGGCATTGGCGTATATTTCTCTTATATCTTGTGCACATTGTTTATCACCTATTGTCATATTGCACACCCTTGTTTATCCTTGCATATAATTTATTGTATATCTCCTTGTATGGATATTGTCTCATAGTTTATTCGCTTATTGTTTCATTACATATCCTTGCATATCTTGTTGTATATCTCAATTGCTAGGATTATTGTTAATAAGTTTTAAATTAGCATTAATATCGGATTAGATTAACATATACCCTATTCACCCCCCTCCTCCTAGGGTAATTTCATTTAGTATTAAAGCAATTTCATTGATCACTATCTCTATGACGGGTGCAATGAACCATCCATTCACAGTTTGTGACCTTGCATTTTACTGTCACTCATTTGCGTTTATTTTTTACAAAAACAAAGTTAAACCCTCATGCAATAGAATAATTACTTAAACTCCACCGATAATGCTCAACATCATCAAATTCTTGACCAACACTTCTAATTGCATTGTGCCATGCAAGAGGAATCATACTACAGCTCCCAACTTCCCAAGACATATTTTGTGAAGATGAAGGATTTTGTGAATAAGAAACATGTTCTTCACTAGAGGGGATGTACGGATTTCTACATAGAAAATTATACAAGAGTCAAAAGAAAGTGAGAATTTTAGAATTGATGGTAAAAGTATAAAAGTATATAAAAAAGTGTAAATTATCTTATATGGATAATATTAGCTTGTTGCCCAAATAATCTCTCTCGATTCATCTCAGCGTTCATGACAACTATATTCTCCTTGCAACTTCGATGTATATTGAACATTATCGATACATCACCATCATCACATACAGACACATAAATTTCTTGTGTGTGGGGTACTTTGTAAGTCAAGTGTATCATGCTTGCACTACAAGCAATTAGACTTTGTACCGCAACCGCCAAATCATTATAACTCCGGTTGACATTTAATTTTAAAAAGTGATTATTTCCTCTAAAATCTATCAATGCACAATACAATTCTTCATCCATCTATATTTATCACCAAAAATAAACAAATTTAAGGAAAATTTTATCAAAGATAGACAACTAAAATCAAATTTAACTAAAAATAAAAGGAGTGGCTGAGAAATAATTTTCATGAATAAAATGAGAAATTAATATAAAATAATTAATGTGAAATAATAATGTAAAATTATGTGAAACTAATGAGTGGTTGACTAAAATCAAATTTAACTAAAATTTCATCAAATATAACAAATTTAACTAATTTTTATGAATTCATGAATAACAATAAGAAATTAATGTGAAATAATCATGTGAAATAATTAACGTAAAATAATAATGTGAAATTAATGAGTGGTTGACTAAAACCTCATTTAACTAACATTTCATTAAATATAACAAATTTAACTAATTTTTATGAATTCATGAATAACAATGTGAAATAATTGTCATGAATAAAATGAGAAATTAATGTTATAAACATGGTAGTTGAGTAAAATGCAAAATTTACCTTCAATTGCTAAGAAAGTGATGAATATCCACCAAAATCACACCCTACACATGAATGAAGTTGAGAATTAATTAATGGATTGATAAGTGGGTGAGAATTAATTAATGGGTTTATAAGAGTGGAAGAATGTAGTAATAATGGATGAGAGAGGGGAGTTAATTTGAGAAATGGAGTGAGAGAAAGGGAGGGGAGATAGAGAGAGAGAGAGAGGAACGGTGGGTTACCCCCCCCTTTTCTCTCTCTCTCTCTCTCTCTCTCTCTCTCTCTCTCTCTCTCTTCATTTTCTTAAGTTATTAAATTTTTTTAAAGGGGACCACTTACATGAGATAAACTGAAAGGGTATAATTAGAATTTAAGGAAAAAATTAGGGGGGGGGGGGCACATATGCAAGTATTATATTTTGGAAGTTGGGTTTAAAGACAAATACAAAAAGATAATTGGGTTCAAAGATACAAGCAATAATGATTGAGTTTATAGTTAAAGTTGAGTAAACAAATGGGGCTAGAAATAAAAAACCCTAATATTAATATCACTCTCAAGCCCACCATTCAACCTAATGACCAGCAGGTCCCTGTGAATCTATCACACACATCTAATTTCCGCCAACAATAGCTCAGGAGTCCCAAGGCTTGAACAAATGTCGTTTAAAAGGGGTTATTGGTTGAGGATTTTTTATTAGGACTAGGATTTTTTTAAGGTTTCACTTTAAGGTGTAATTGGTTTATGAATAGGATTTGGATTTTAATTTAAAGGTGTTGTTGATTTAGGATTAGGAATTTGGATTTAACTTCATGGCGTTATTGATTATTCAGGATTATGATTAGGACTAGGATTTCAAAATCCAAATTCAATCCCACTCTATATATTGTAGTAAGAAAATTTCAAAAAAAAGTCCGAGAAAAAATTAGTGGGCTGTGATCTCTCTCCTTGGATATTCTTATCCCCTTCCTTTGATGAGTCCATATTAACAAAAAATTAGACTAACTAATATTTACAAATTACTTATAGTTAGTATTAAATATTAACATTTAATATTCTATAGTTATTTAATAAAATATTAAATATATTCAGTTTTAATAATTTTTCATTAAAATTTTAAATGTATTTAATACATAAAATAAAATATTATCTAGTCATTTTTATATTATTATTTTAATATATTTAATATAATATATTCAGTTTCAATATTAACTAAATTTATTATTTAATGTAACTCAAATTTAAAAAAGTATATAATAGTAATATTAAATATTGTTTTATTTAAAATTAAATAAGAAATATAGTAAATATGTAAATTCTAAATGTAAGTAATATTTAAAATTAATTAAGAAAATATTAAAGATTAAATGGCTTAGTTATTTTTAGTTATTTACATATTTCATATTAAATATATTTAATTTTAGATACTTTTTAATCATATTATTTATATTATTTAATCATTTGTAGCTTTAACATTTATAAATAGTCTAATATATTTGATGTTAGATTTATTAATTATTTATCATATGTAAAACAATTTATTACATATTAAATATATACTTAATATTCATCACAATATACATAATATTCATTTACATATTAGATAAGAAATATAACAAATAAGTAATATTAAGTTAATTAATATTCAATATATTAAATAATAAAAATATTAAATATTAAATATTAATTAATTTTTTATTTATATTCAATGTTTAGAAAATTTAAACATATAAATTTAAATATTAATTAATTTTTTATTTATATTCAATGTTTAGAAAATTTAAACATATAAATTAATAGTAAAAATTTTGATCTTAAATTGTAATTATAGAAAATTATAATAAACTTATTAATACTTATAGAAAAATATTAATTAAATAATTATTATATTTTTTAAAAGAACAATTATGTTTGTTAATGGCTATTTAACACTTAGTCCGAGAATTCATTCAAAAGTTTAAAATATTTCTAAAAAGTCCAGTACTCTAATCAAAATATCCTAGTCTTAATCCAAATATTAGAATATAGGATTCTCGGAGAACAATCCAAGTCTTACTAAACAAACCCGAATGAATAACACATCCTAATCAAAATATCCTAGTCCTAATCTAAATCCCAGAGTATAGGATTCTTGGACAACAATTCGAAAACTTACTAAACAAACTCAGATGAATAATACCCCCTTATTATCACCACTTTCATATAGTTTGTAAACTCATGTTATGAGTAAAAGAAGAACTTTGGGACATTATAAGCTATTAATTAATTTCACGCATCCCAAAATTCAATCCCAAACAAGAGAGAATAAGAAGAGATAACGGTGCTTAACACTAAGGCGATGTGCAATGGGTAGAGGAATGAACATCTCTTTAGGTATTCATGTTCGATTAGAGATGATGTGAGGTGAGGTTGATAATACTTTTCTAGTTCATTTTCTCTCTTTTATCTCTTCTCTCTTATGATCCCAATTTGAAGGGTTTTTTTCTCTCTTTCGAGTTGTAGTCCATTTTTTTAGGAAAATTGTGTCGAGGCCCCAAAATTGAGAAGCCCATGTGACCTGGCCCCTCCTACTTTTACTCATGTGTTTAAGCCTCAAAATTTAAAATTTATGTGTCACAATCCCCACATGTGAGGTGTAGCCCAATGGTATGTGTATTTTCTACAAATTCCACATTATACCCTTAATTGGTCCTACAACGTC
>NC_033800.1:138154368-138203138 GCF_001876935.1 Asparagus officinalis | reverse complement strand
ATGATCTCATCCTTCCTCCATCGTTGCTAGGCCCAATCCAAATCTTCACCTAGATCTAAACTTGGATCCACCTCTAGCTCTGTCAATGCCTCCTTCGTCGATTCCCTTCTCCCTATACAACACCATCGACCTCAAGCGCGTCCTCAACAAATCTAACTCTAACAGCGATGGCAAGATCTCCTCTGACCTTGCTACCATCTTCTCCTTTCTCGACCTCCCCTCCCCACCTCTAAAATCTCCTGCATGACAACGATATATTCATGGACCGTGATGGTTGCTTACACACGTGTTCGATGAAATGACTAACAGAATTTTGGTTCCATGGAACACTATGATTGCGGTTAATGAGTAAGGAAATGAAAGAGCAAAGGTGGCTGAGCTCTGTCAATGTTAATGGGCTCTTTGATCACTCATCTCTTAAGGGTTCGATGTACTTGTAAATCAATCCTAAATGATCCGATCATTCAAAAAGTTTTTTGATAAATGCTATATGGGCTCGTTGGAGCTAGGGTTTTCCTTATGAAGAAAGATACTCTGCTATTTTGATCTTTACATTTACTACTCTTTGTTATTGTTTTCCTCTAAGTGGAGGTGTCTTATCTAATTGATATTCTTCTTTGAGAGTGAGCTTAGATTTGTTACTAAGTCGAAAGGACTACTATTATTGAACTTCGAACTAATCTTTGTTATTGAGTCTTATTGATTGATAATAGTTTTAGTGCGTGTTTGTCTCTATTGTATGTTAACTTTCCTCTTTGTAAGATTATAGTACAACTGATAAATTTTCACAATACGTGTTAATTTTAAATATTGTTCTTAAATCTATCTATTGGTTGTTAACCGTATCAAGTATCCAAAATGATGTCCAGTTTCTATTAGCTATATCAAGTGCATATTAACTATATCCAGTATCATGTTAACTATATTGACTTGTATATGGAGATGAGCGAACAGGGAGATGTGGGCTAATTGATAATGCATGATGATGTTTTGAGGAGATTCCAAGAGGAAATTCTTAGACTACTTCAATAGTGTGTTACTCATTAAATGGGCTTCAAGAGGACACTATGAGGGTCGGGAGATAAGAGAGGAAGGTGCAACTTGCAATTAGAATTCATTTGTAACAGTGATTAATTTGTGTGGGAGGCGAGAGAGGAAGATATGAAATTCATTGTATCTTTGAGCTTTTTTGGGGAAAATATCGTTGTTTAATTATTTTTAGAATATGGATTTCTCATTTTTAACATGTATTGAATATATTAAATAAGTGCTTGATATAGTTAATAATTACTTGATATTAAATAGAAACATATAAAATTAACATGTATATGATATAATTAACA
This sequence comes from Asparagus officinalis, assembly GCF_001876935.1. Lineage (NCBI taxonomy): Eukaryota > Viridiplantae > Streptophyta > Magnoliopsida > Asparagales > Asparagaceae > Asparagus > Asparagus officinalis. The sequence goes on along the minus strand of NC_033800.1, from coordinate 138,201,795 downwards.
TGATACTAGATGTAATTAGCAAATACTTGGTATAGTTAGTAGAATAGATACCCAATATAGTTAATATGATGCTAGATATAGTTAATAGATGCTTGATATAGTCAATGGACACCAAATATAATTAACAGATACTTGATATAGTTAACTAATACTGGATATAGTTAACAGATACTTAACATAGTGAACATATATAAAGTATATTCAATAGATGTTGAATAGTCTCACATCCAAACTAATAGTAATCTCATTGACTAGTTATATCCAAACTGATATATGATATATTTAACAGATATAATAATAATCTCATTGGCAACTTACATCCAAGCTGATATAATTAGCATCCACGCTTTAGCACTAACAACGAACTCCAATTTTTTACGTCAACACTTCAGATACTTGATATAGTTAAGCTGAACACTTTGTTTAGGTTTTGATTGCTACTGCTTTGGTTTATAATAGATTGAAAAAGAGAGGGAATTGGGGGCGAGAATGATGATTAAAATGATGACGATAAGAATTAGAGAAAGAGTAGTCATGAGAGTGAGGGAGAGTGATGATTGGGGATGAATTGAGATATCATCTATTTTTTGACTATAAAATCATAAGTAGATCCTTATTCTCACTTTCTAGTTAATCTTATGTGTTCCTATGTTAAAGTTAAAGATTCAATGCTAAACTTATTTATAGATAGTTAAAGATGTTTAAACATAGAATACTTAACTATTGCATTTAAGAGTTAGATGTGAAATATAAGAATTAGAAACTACCTTTAACACAAAAATGTTAATATTAGTTGTCGATTTTACTAGCCAAGCGTTGCTTATCCTTGAATTGTAACAATTTATACTATAATATATACTCTATAATATTAATTATATCTAGTATATGTTAACTATATCCACTATCATATTAGCTATATCATGTACTTGTTAATTATATCCAATATGATATTAACTATATCTAGCATCATGTTAACTATATCCAGTATCACGTTAACTATATCCAATACAATTATATGTTTGTCTAGTTCGACGATTATATACACACACTAAATCCATTATCGTGTTAACTATATCCAGTACAATTATATGTTCGTCTAGTTTAACATTTATATACACACAGCTACATGGTGAGATCTCCATGATATTTTCTTTACATTTTCTTTTAATATGACCTATTATAATTACAATATAAGAAACTACATCTCTCGTTGGCATTTCGTCAAACACTTTACTAGCAGGCTCCTAACTGCTACATATCATATACTATTTTAACATACTGCTCTAAGAAATCAAATTCTACTCATCCATTTTAATTAAATAAACTAGCAAGATCCAATCTACCACTAAGAAATAAAATCACAAATAATCCAATCATGAGATTTGTTTGGGAGAAAGGATGGAGGGCAGATGAAATGAGAGGAGGTCACAGGTGGTTTTGAGCAGGTGAATTTGTTCAGTGCAAAGATTTGCAGTGGAGTAGGCGATAGCGAGGGCAGGGGAGAAAGTTTGACAAAGGAGATGATAGTCTCTGCCATCATGCGGAAGAGTTTAGAGGAGGAGAGGGGTGGTTGAGGGAGGAGAAGATGGCAGAGGGGGAGGTGGGATAGGAACACGGCGGGTCAAAGGGGCGCTTGAGGTCAATATTGCCAGAGGGGGAGGCGGGAGAGGGGAGGATCTGGTCAGAGGGGAAGAGGAGGAGAGGAGGGAGGAGCAACTATGAATGTTAGGGTTAAGGTTAGGTTAGAAGAGAGGAGAGTGGAGGAGGAGTCGAGGGAGGAGCAGCATAGTTAGTAATGGCGCCGACACTGGATGTTGGAGACTAGGATTTAAGGAGAGAGTTGAGTTAGGAGGAGGAAGAGAGAGGAGAAATTTCATCATGGTTGTAATTTCCATGAGAGAGGGAGAGAGGGAGAGAGAGAGAGGTATTTTTGGGTTTTATGATTTTTTCCTCTCTCTATGCTTAGTTGGCAGAAGAATAAGGCTAAAATACAATATTACCTTATATTTTGGGTTTATGCATAGTGATTGAACTACAAGGGGTTGGGTGACTCACATTGGCTTCTCAAATTTTTAAAACAGTCAAAATTTAAAATTTAATTATAGAAATTGACCATATTTTTTTATTTACCATTTTTCAACCAACATTAGCCAACGTTAGCGAAAAGTAGGTTGATCTTGAAATTTTCAATTTTTCTAACTACTTGGGATTGCCAATCCCGGTAGTTATAAAAGCAGAGGATATATAGATTGGTTTTTTGCTGATGTTGCGAGAGTTAGTCGAAATGGTAAATAAATAGGAGCATGATTGATTTATATAATTTAATCTTAAGATTAGATGTTTTGAAAGTTTGTCCTTTGTCATAAATTCAGTTTGAAGTTTAGATTTCACATCTCTTTAAATGCCGACCAAGGTTCAAAAGTCAAAAGAAACAGTCCATGCAGCTAAGCTGTGAAAGTGATTCTTTGGCTGCTACAGAATAATGCAAATCACAAGCACAGACTTATCTAATGCATCTAGGTGTGAAAATATGTCATCATTAATTTTCCAACAATCTCTACGCGCTTCTAAACTAATTACACCCGACTAATTCATCGCCCACTTGGTTTTATTTGACCTCTTGCCTTTGACATCACCATATTGAAAATAACTTTCAACTCCAAAGCCCTTATACTTTTCTAAACAAACTATCCTATATAAATTGTTAATAGAACATTATAATTAGTCAAATGTACTTACAAAAAAAAAATGCCTTCATCTAAGAGAGTTGAGCTCCAAGGTCTTTCAAGGCCTCAACCCTTCAACGTGGCTAAAGATTCTCGTCAAATCAAGAAGCCGGTGATAGTCCACCTCCGGCCAACGAGGATCATCCATGCTAGGCCTCAAGATTTCATGAGCATAGTTCAGAGCTTGACGGGGCAAAAATAGTTCTACTGAGTTGAGTCCATCAGAACATGAGATTGCATATGAGAGATTTAAGAATAAGATTTGTTTTAGCACAAACGCATGTTTGTAGGAGCTTGTTATGTTCTGGTCATTGTGTACGTAAAAAATAGGAGATAAAGAAATAGTGTTACTTGATGAGGACTGAATGTGTTTTCAGTAAATTTCAAGCAGTGTTTGATTCACAAATACTTTTTTTGGTCCATTAACTTTCAGCGATAATCGAAATTATCAATATTTAATAGGGTTATTTCTTAGATACCATCTCTAAAACTTGGTTATTCTACAGAAACTATAGTTGATTGTCAATTTATATACAAATCATCTTTAAAGGAGTTTTTGTTTCGATCAACTACATATACTCATACTCACTTTAATTAACTTTTTTTTATTTTGCTGTAATGATTAGATGTCAAATACTAAATATATTATGGAGATGCTCCTAAACATACGCTATGTGTGGTCAAATACTGAGAAAATTTAACTGAAAATGGGCCCAAGTTGTTAGCTACGATAAAAAGCTCTTTTGAAGTGGTTTATGTATAAATTGACAATCAATGTGCTTTCCTAGAATATGGGTGACAATCTGGCCCGAACCCAACAGCCTACCCGGATCCACCCAGTACAAGACCCACCAAAAGCCACATATTTAGCTAAATCAACTTCCTTTTAAAAGTAAGAGTTTGGTAAAACTTTCTTTAAATAGTTTTACCCCTGAAGCTTTTTCATATTTATTCTAATTCTAATTCTAATTAAAGTTAATAATTAATCAAATATAAAGGCTAAAAAAAGGGTCAACTTCATTATTTTGCATACTTTAATGAATATCTAGCCTCCCTCTAAGGGCATGTTTGTTTCACATAAAATAGAGCTGAAAGTGAAGGAAATGCTCAATTTGAAAATTGGCAACGAAAAAACTGTCAGTTTTCTTCGTTTGTGGGTGTTTGTTTCGTTTTGAGCGGCGAAAAAAAGTGGGACAGAAAATGGGATACACATGGGATTTGCGAAAAGTTTGTTTCCATCCCCAAAACTTTGATTTCGCTGGAAAGTGAATAAAGCCTCAGGTTTTTTTCCCCTCTCCTTTCACCCTAGGGTTCTGATCATCGCGCCGTTCCTTCCCTCCATTTTCTCCCGCCTCCTGCTCTCGCTTCCACCCCGATTTCCCACAACTCTCGCTTCCACCCCAATTTCCCACATCAACTTCGCACCGCTTCCTCTTCCTCTAGCTCTCGTTCTCACTTCTTGATGCCATTCTCCTGTGCAAGCGAGCTCGATCTTCATCCGTTTTCTCGAGAACATGATCACTGTTCTTGAAGAATCGTTTTTAGGGTTGATTTTGCAGTTGATTTGGGGATTTGAGAATAGGTCATTGTTCTTGAGATCTTGCACGCTACTCAGGTAAAAAAAACCCCCAAACGCCTTTTGTTTCTGATTTGGGGATTTGAGAAACACCTTTTATTTGTGATGAGTTTCATCTTGAGTTCTTGCTCCGATTTGAGCTCTGTTTTTTACTCCGATTTGAGCTCTGTTTTTTGCTCCAATTTTGAGTTCTGATTTATGGTGTTTCGTGCTATGTTTGAGCTTTGATCTATTCTGAGTTCATGCTAAAATGATAACTAATTTTTGCGGCGTTGTGAGCTCTATTTGAGCACTAATTTTATTTAACTTTGTATATATGCTTTGGTTTTGTGAGCTCTGGTTGCTTGCCTCAGCTCTTGATCTGTTCTGAGTTCATGCTAACATGAATATTAGTTGCAATTTTCGATAATTATTTGCGTAAAAAGAAGCACATTTGTTTGGAGTACAGGCATAGTTTTGTAATTGACTACGTCATTTATCATGAATAAAGGGCACATTTTGCAATTTTTTTCAAATATAAACAACCTCTATAGTCGAAAATCATTTTATTTCTTTGAAAGATGGGAAATGAATCAATTTTTATGGATAGAAACTCCTTGTCTGCATTCAAATAGTTGATAGGTTCTTAGTTATAGACTTTCTTGTCTTTGAGCATGGCACTTGTATTTGATGAACTGAATACGAACTTAGAAACAAATTTAGAAATAAATTTGAAGGCAAACAATAAATTTGAAGGCAAACAATAAGCGCTAAGTGTGTAAAATCTCTGATAGCTCATTTTAGTGACTTAATGACCTTCTTCTCTATATGTACACATATTGTAGTTACCATTCTTCTTGGCCTAGCAATAAGAAGAGAGAAAAAAATGTAATTTTGATTGTGGGTCATAGAACAAGCTTGAATTCATAATATTGAACAATGTGACCTGACTTTGTCTGCATTACTTTCCAAATACATTTTGAAACCTAAGTCTAAGAACATCGTCTTATCATTTTGCAAATAGGACCTGAATAATATAATTAAACAACCATCTTCATTTGATGTTAGTATCTGCTTTAATATGATGTTTGTATTTTAGATGGATGGTGATCTCGATGAAGAGACCGTAGTTAATATGTGTTTTCGGGTGATGCACTATCTGTCTTAGTTATGGTTATGACATTCATGAGGAGAATGCAAAGTAGACGTAGATCTATACGTACAGGTACTAGTGAAGAGAAAATAAAACAATGTCAAAATGTGCAGGTCCTAGTGAAGAGAAAATAAAACAATATCAAAATAAAAAACAACACATGGATCACATATATAATGGATTTAGTGATAGTTGTGTCAACTATGTTAGAATGCGAAGTGGTGCTTTTATGAAGTTTGCAGATATATTGAGGAGGAACGATTTATTGCGAGACTCAAGACATGTTATAGTGGATGAGCAACTTGCTATGACTTTGAATATTTTGGGGCATAAAACTAAAAATTGATGTATTAGCTCATATTTTATTAGACCTGGCGAGATTGTGAGTAGGTATTTCAACAAAGTGTTAGAAGCAATATGCCACATATGACCATACTTTTTAAGACAAGCACGGAATGAAGTTCTACAGTAGATCCTTAGCAACCCTCTATACTATCCTTATTTCAATGTATTCTCTCTTTAATTTGTGATTAAAAGCATGTTCATTTAATTTAATAAAAAAATATTCAACTATAATTTTTTGTTTTCTAGGATTGTATTGGTATGATAGATGGTACACATGTTGATACGATGTTACCTGCTAGTCTTCAACCATGATTCTGTGGTTGAAAAGGTGTTACACAAAATGTTTTAGCGGCTTGTACTCCAAACAAGTTATTCACTTATGTATTAGCTGGATAGGAAGGTTATACAAATGACTATAGAGTCCTCCAATATGCATTGTCTAGGCCACAACCTCATGGCTTGAAAGTATATGATGGTAATTTCATCAAATCTTCAATTTTAAGTAATTACTTTAATTAATATTGCTTTATTCAATGAATTTACAAAAAATTCTACTAAACACTTTCACCTCATGCATTTGTAGGAAAGTATTACTTGTGTGATGCGGGATACAGGACTATGTCAGGTTTTATCTCCCCATATCATGGTGTTCGTTACCATTTGAAGGAACAAATAGGAAGAATACCTAAAAATAGAAGGAAATTATTCAATCTTAGACATTCTTCTTTAAGGTCTAAGATTGAATCCACATTTGGTTGCTTGAAGAATTGTTTCAAAATTCTCACCGCAAAACCTCATTACCCTTTTCGCGCGCAAGTGGATATCGTATTAGCTTGTGCAGTTCTTCACAATTATATTGCAATGATTGACCCAGATGATGACATATTCAATGAGACCATTAAGATCGAAGATGATGAAGGTGATGTTGCTAATGAAGGTGAGAATAATATTGTTGATTTCTCTCAACCCCAAACTCAAAGGGAGTAAACACAATCAAGAAACATATGAAAGAACCGTAGAGATCAAATAGCTTGGGAAATGTGGGTTGATTATTGCGATAAATATAAGGGAGGGAATACTAATAAAATAGGCATGTGATGCAATATGATAGTGATGTTGTCTTATGTTATGAATTGTTCTATTTTCATGTACTTCATCTTATGATCGCGTGTGTAAAACTATAGAATGTTAATTGAGAAACATTTGTATGCTACTATTATGTGTTGTATGAAATTTTCTCTTAGGACACACTTTCTTTACTCAACTTACGTATATGTTTTGCATTTCTCTATAACTATTTTCTAGGTAATAAGCTCAAAGGCAAGAGTATGACATCCAATTCATCGCCTAGAACCCCAAGGAATTCATTAATCCCTTGTGGGTTTAACCCGGGATTTATGCCTTATCACTCTTCACAAGTTGGCCAAGGTCCTAATTTTTGAAATAATTTTCAAATGCAAGATGCTAACTTTTGGGGAATTGGCTAACCACCACCAATATCATTCATGAACATGCTAAATGCTCCTCCAAGTTTACAACATCAAAGTTATAGCATGGGTAAAACTCCATCACCTAATCAACAATATCAAAGCAACAAGAGAAGTGTTATTGATATTGATGGTGATGAAAGTTCATCCCCTAATCCAAAGAGGAAAAAGAAAGCTATTGCTCATAAATCTAAAAAGAAAGAGGCTTGCAAGGGGAGAGTTAAGCAATTATGAGAGTAAACATGATGATTTGCTAATTTATTTCCTTGCAAAGTGTACTAAAGATGGAATGAAGGCGGATAAGAAGTTCAAAAAAACCGCTTATCATGGCGGCGGCGTTCAAATAAATGAACAATTAGGTTTAACGTTCATTACCGAGAACGTGGAAAATCGTATGAAAACTATTCGCAATAGATTCTTGGACATGAAAAAATATCATAACTTGAGCGGTGTCGGTTGGGATGATGCAAAGAAGATGGTGATTATGGATGAAGCTTGCTTTGATAGATGGCTAGATGTATTTATAATTTTCTAGTGGTCATTTCTTATCAAATATTTCTAATTTTGTTCAATGTTATCCATATATGTATTTGATATATACCTTTAAGTATGCTGGATAAGAGTATGAATAGTTCTAAACTTAGGGAATACATCAACAAGCCCATGAAACATTATGAAGACCTCACAACTATTATTGGAGACGATGTTGCTAAAAGAGATTATGCGGTAGATGTATTGCCACAATTTGGTGGTAGTGCACATTTTAATATTGATAATAATGATGATGATATTAGTATGCCAAAGGAGAACATGCCTAGCTATGTCTCTATAGATGAAGATGATATTCCACCACCGAAGGTTCCAACTATGCCCTCAAAATCCAATCCATCTTCTAGTGTGAACGAAGCTAAAAATAATGTGTCAAAGATGCGTAAAGGAAAGGAGGCTAGGTCTAGTGAGAACACGGTGCTTATGCGTGAGATAGTAAATGAGGTAAAACAATTCACCTCATCTATGCGCATGGTGAATATGCATTGGACCGAGAAGTTAGCAAAAGCTATATTTGCACATGATGATGAATTTGACATAGAAATTATTGATAAGTTTATCAATAATTGCATGAGAATGAATCACAAGCTAGGTTGTTTATGGGAAGACCAACTATTATGCAAAAGAAGGCATTGACTAAGTTCATGAAGAGTCAACCTCTTTATTAGAGTGGTGAACGGTTGGATTGCCTAGCTTTTGGGACATTTTTGTGAAACTAGCTAATTATAACAATGCTTGTATAATTATTTTTGTATGTAAATGAGATAGATGATTGCTCATCCTTTTGCCTAACAACTATGGTAGATGTATTAAACTTTCTTTTGTGCAAAACTAATATTACTATCTCTATCTTCGTGCATCTCAGTCGTGACTTTACATGTGTTTGGTTGGCCTTTGGTTTCATTTGTTGCTTGGCCTTTGGTTGGCCTTTACTTGCCTTGGTTGCTTGCCTCTGGTTTCTGCCTTGGTTGCTTGCCTCAGCTCTTGGTCTTTGGTTTTAACCTTTGTGTTTCAGTTGGTTGGCCTTTGTTTCATATCTTAGATTCCCAATTTATTAACATATTACATGCCCCAGTAGTGTATATACTGCATCACAGACATACACATGCACATCTTTGCTTGTTCATTTATATATCTTGCAGGCTTTGTACATCCAATGCTAATTCTACAGCAGCACGAGCTTTGTTTCCCGGTAATTATGTACTTTACCTTACTGCATTAGTTTCATCTTTGATGTATGTTGGCCTTATGTATGTGATATCACTACTGGGCAGTCGGAATCTCACTGATTTCAGCAGCAATGTTCCAGCTTGTCCTGCAACAAAAAAAGGAGTTTCCCATTTCTGCAGGGCCCGATAACGGGAATTGGTTGATTGACATGGCATTGATGGTTTTGGTTTTGCTCTTGCATACTAAGTTTTGGAATTTGCTGGTGGTCTCGGTTTTGCTAGACATGGATAGATTGGTTTTGGTTTATGTCTGCAGCAGAGATGCAAGTGCATCTTGGATATGGTATTCAGGTTGGATTGCTTGTTATCTTGGCTGACCTCACATCTGGTTTTGTATTTCATTGATGCAACATCGTGTTTGCTCTTGCTTACTCAATTTGAGATTTGCTTGTGGTCTCAGTTATGCTCATAAAGGGTATATGGATTTTGGTTTACTACTGCAGCAAAGGTGCATGTGTATCTTGGTTGTGGTATTCAGGTTGGTTTGCCTGTTATCTCGGGTGGCTTCACAATGGTTTTTTGTATTATACGGATACAACCACGAGCTTGCTCTTTTGGTTTATTTAGTTTCTTCTTCAGGAGCTCTATGTTAATAGCTCAAATGTCGTTTGTTATAGTTACTGACGTAATGTATGCTTTTGTACAAGTGAGAGATGTCTCACTTTATGATGTACTTTCTCCCAAAGTCTATAGGAGGCAGAATCATGTAATATTGTTCTCTTATCAATGAAATCGATATTTTCTGTTGAATATGTTGCAAATTACTACCCCTCAAATCTTTGAATATGTTGCAAATTACTACCTCAAATCTATAGGAGACGGAATGATGTACTTGCCCCTCAAATCTTTGAATATGTTGCAAATTACTACCTCAAATCTTTTTTAAAAATTACAAATTAGTCCCTCAAAATTTTAAATATTTTTATGTGATAGTTTTTATGTGACGGTTGATATATTTTCACCTCTCAATTTATGTTGGAAATAAATTTAAGGGTGATAAGCACACCATGGTAACCATAGTCACTTTCTTCTTCTTTTTTTATTTCAACCAAATACTAGAAAGTGAGGGAATCTATCACACATCATTTGTTTTCTTCTTTTTTCAAGTTGAACCAAACTAAGAAAAATGGTAGAAAGTACTTCCAGCTTTCATTTTTTGGCGAAACAAACACAAGAAATACTTTCCATGAAAGTGAAGGAAACACAAAAAAGTGAAGGGAAATGGGCTATGAAAAATGATGGAAACTAACCAAACAACCCCTAAAACAATTTCTATCTCTCTAATAAAAATATGACATTTACTCCTCCATACAAAAGGAGATCTGAAAATCTTCATACTACACAGTCGTTGTGGAGCCCGCTTATTTCTCTGACATATTTCCCTCACGACCAAAGAAGCATATTTTGAAATTCAAATCCCCTCTTTATTTCTCTGACAGATTTCCTCTCTTCAGATCTAGATCTAGATCTGAACCCAAAGCCAGATTCTACCCTCCCTCCACTCGCCCTCCCTCGGCCGGCTGCCCGCACTTGTCGCCGCCTGCAGTTGACGATGTAGTATCCGCAGAGCGTTTCCCACTAACCCCCGGTAGCGCAGTAGCAGTGCCCGCCCACTCGCTGTCCAGTACGCGCAACTCCAACGCTTGCCCACGCCAGCCTCCCGCGCACTCTCGTTGCCCGCACGCGAACCCCCCAGCGACCGCCAACCGCCATCACCTGGCAACCCCCTGTAGTAAGCTTTTTTATTTTATTTTTCAATTTACAGTTTTAAAACAATTTTTAATTACCTAATTAATTTTTTTGGACTTTGATTACACCAAAATCGATGAGCGTCCTAAGGATATTTCTAGGGTTTTGCAGACCGAACTAGATTTGGTGACCTCTCACTCTCCGGAGGCGAAGAAGAAATTCAAAGTCGGAATATTGTAACAGGACGCGCGTCAAAAATCCCTACGGCCCTCAATCTATCTCTCTCTACAACACTCAAATGTGAGAATTTTCCCTAATACTTTGTAGGGTTTTGTCATTGGCTACAAGTATTTTTTTATAACCAATTTTCTGATAATTATTCTTGACTCACTTGCTTGGATTTGCAGTTAAAAAGATCAATTTGAGAATCTTCATGGAGATTTATCTTTCTCTTGGTTTTTAGTCTAGAACAACTCAATGCTCACCTTTAAATCTCGAGGTATTTATTTTATCAAATTGGAGGTTCGATCAACAAATTTTGATTTTTATACTTTACTTAGCAAAATTTGACTGCTTATTTAGGTAGTATGTTCTTTTAGGAACAAGGAAAAACCACATTATAGCTTTAAGTTGATCCTTTTAGTGTTGAAAAACTGTAACAAACTTGAGAGCTTGATTGGAATGAATTTGATTTAGCCTGGTGATGAATTTGATTTAAATTCTAATTTTTTTGCGCCTTAGATTTTTGGTTTTTGGATTATTTTTTGGTTTTTGGATTATTTACTTACTTCTTTTAGCATGGTGAAGATGCTAATTTCTATTTATAATGATTAAATTTGATTTAGCTAATCTTAATAGTGCCTAATTCTGATCATGTCCCTAACCCTTATGTTTAAACTTGATTTAGGTAATCTTTTTTGCTTTTCTTAATGAAGATTTGGTCGCTAAGTTTTAATGGGTTTTGTTTGTTCGTGGGTTAGGGATTGGAGATTGATTACATCAGAGATGATGATGGATGGATCGAAACAGTAATTTTATTTCACTTTTCAATTTTAAATTTTAAATAAATATTTTCACTTTTCAATTTGATCTTTAGAAATTTGGTTAATGATGGCTAGGGATGGTATAACCATGAAGATAAAAGCTAAAGTTTCTAAATTTCGTCAATGACAGTTAAGGATCATTTTTAGAAATTTGGTTAATGACAGTTATGAAAGAATGATCTTTATTGTGATATTTCAGTTTCCATGCCACAATAAAGGAATAAATAATTGATGCTAAGGCATAATTCATAATTATGTATTTGTAAAGTATATATGTTTCTGATTAGTAACAAAACATTAAAAGGATGTTCTTTCCATTGGTGTGAGTCATATTTTTCTTTGCAAAAGAAAAGATTTTGTGTTTGTGTGGGTAAATTATAAGATGTAATAGATAAAGAAGTATTTATAATTATGTGTTTGTAAAGTTTATATCTATTACTATTTTCAACTTCAATAACCATACATTCACAATTTGAAACTCTATAGTCATAGATCTATCGATTCCTTTCCCTATGCCAGCAACTATTTTAAATAATATTGTGGTCAGTAGAAATAAGCTAGGCATTTGCATTTTTTTTTTTTTTGATTTTTTAGTTGTTTTAAAAATAATATTCTTAAGTAAGAATGCATCAGTTATTTTTCAAATTATATGTATCATACCATAAGTAGTTATTTTTTCTGATAAACAAATTACGAAAGTCATTTTTGGTACATAAAAATATCAAATTATGATGTTTATCTATTTCTAAAAAAAAGTACAAGCTCATTGGTAGACAAATTCGTGCATCGTACGATCTGAAACTTTTTATATGGCAAAAGGCCAAAACAAGGTCACTATACCGAAAGAATGCTTCTATGAGGATCCATTTTCTGTATACCTATTGTTATTGATTTATTTATTTATTTATTTATTTATTTATTTATTTATTTATTTATTTTGCAATATTTATTTTTCTCTAACACTTTGATCCCCACTCATACATTTTTTGTAATAATGTGATCCTTGGTCATAAATTTCTTTGATAATTAGATGTGTTATATACTTTTTCTAAAATGTCAAAAGTGAATGAATATTATCAAACCTCTTTAAGTGCGATAACTGCTTATTTCTCTAACAGATTTCACTCACGCCTAAAAAATAAAAATAAAGAAGCAGATTTTGAAATTCAAATCCCCTCTTTTTTCCGAAACACTACTCTCAACTGATTAATCCCCCCTCCAGAACCAAGCCATTCTCTGCTGACAACCTCCAAAACCCCATAGTTCACTGTCAACATCCAAAATTGCTGGTTGGACCATTCACCTACTCTATCCTATCTTGCCAGCGACCTCCAAAAATTGCTGTCCTCCACAGTCGATCTTGAAAATCGTCGGTTGGACCATTCTAGGCTTTTTCAATCTTATTTATTGCATTCATAAGGAGAATTCTAGGGTTTTGCAGTGGTTTTTAGCAAAGAATAAAAGAATTCATTGATGATTACCTAACTTTAGGGTTCTTCATTGTAAAACCCCAAAAATTTTAAAAATATTATTATAAATGATAAATAGGTTTTATTATGATTGGTGATCATTCTGGGATGAATGGATCAGATTGGAATTGATTTGAGATCGATTCGCAATTATGATTGGTGATCATTCTGGGATGAATGGATCAGATTGGAATTGATTTGAGATCGATTCGCAGTTTCAGCCTCGGTATCGCGAGTCTACTGAAAACTGATACTATTTTCTTTTTTAGTAATTTTTCTGTTGAACAGATGGGCATGAGATTTGTACTATTGATCTTAGAATTTTATGATGGTGTTGTGGGTAAAGTTTCGTTGCGTTCTGACAACGAAAACTAAAAACACTATTTGAGACAGTATCGCGAGTCTGCTGATATCTACCACATTTGTATTTTTTGTAAGTTTTTGTTTAGCAGATGGACATGAGGTTTGTGCTATTTATCTTAGAATATCGAGACGGTAGTATGGGTAAATTTTTATTACTTTCTGAGAACGGAGATTTGAAACTCAATTTTTAAATAATATAAAATTATAAATATTATTATTATTATTCCTTTTCTTTTCTTCTCTCCACCTTCCCCCACCTACCCCCCCCATAAAAGCCTCTTCCCCCTCTCTCTTCTGAGCACGCATAGAAGAGAAAGAAGAGAGAGAAAGAGAAGGGGAGAGAGAGGGAGAGAGAAAGAGAAGGAGAGATAGAGAAAGAGAAAGATGGAGAGAAAGAGAGAGAGAGAAAAAAGACAGAGAGGAAAAGATAGAGGGGACTTTGGCTATTCGGAGAAAAGGAATGGATAGGGAGTCCAATTTCAGAGATCAATAAAGGCATGTTCATCTCTTTCCAAACTCATCCCTAGTTAGTTTTGATATTGATAAAAATTGATGAATAGAATGTTAGATCAAATCATAAATATGAAGAAAGGATATGATATTAATGAAAATTGATGAATAGAATATTAGATCAAATCTCTAAAGATATGAGCATGCTAGCTAGAACTATACATATTTGTCCACCGCTTGGAAATACTATTACTATTCATACGTACTGGGGTACTATGCATATATACCATTACTATTCACACATACAGTACTATTCATAAGTACTATTACTATAAATACGTACTATGGTACTATTCATAAATACCGTATTGTTCATACGTACGGTACTATTCATGAGTATTGTTACTATTCATACATACTGGGATACTATTCATACGTACTGTTATTGTTCATACATACGACACTATTCATAAGTACTGATACTATTCATACGTATGGGTACTATTTATAAATACTGTTACTATTCGTACATATCATACTATTCATGAGTACTATTGCTATTCATACATACTGTGGTACTATTCATAAACATTATATTGTTCATACATACGGTACTATTCATGAGTATTATTACTATTCATACATACTGGGGTACTATTCATACGGACTGTTATTGTTCATGCATATAGCACTATTCATAAATACTGATACTATTCATACGTATGGGTACTATTTATAAATACAATTACTATTCATGCATACAGTACTATTCATACATAATATTACTATTCATGAGTACGGATACTAGTCGTAAAGTACTGTTGCTATTAGTAAGTACTGCTACTATTCATAATTAGTTAATACAGCAGATAGTCGGGGTTGGTAACTCTGACCATTTACTGGACAGTTTGGCCCAGTTTTATTTTCTGGAGTTTGTTTTGCGCCGTTTTGTGACACGATCGCAGAGTTTGAGCTGCTCGATGTTATACTTACAGTCATGAATATGACGAAATACGTATTTAAGTATCCTAAGGGGATTTATGACGAATTGAGATCTATTTACTTGTGAGTTAGTACACTGCAAATGAGACTACGATGATACTTATTTGTCGATCCGCACGGTGATGCGATGATATCTATTTGTCGATCCGCACTATGATGCGATGATACCTATTTATCGATCCGCACTATGATGCGATGATATCTATTTGTCGATCCGCACTATGATGCGATGATACATATTTGTCGATCCGTGCGATGATACGATGATACCTATTTTCCAATCCGCACAGTAATGTGATGAGTTGGAAGGAGTTCAGAATGATAATATTATAAACTATTTACCTGAGTATTTGGCGGATGCCAAAAGTGTTTCTACTTATTATTGAGATACTTTGCTATACGAGTACATGAGATACATATGCTGATGTCTATTATGATGCTTTACTTTCTAGTTATATTTTGATTGCTTAGTTCAGGGTTAATATTTAGTTATTTACTACCTGACACATACGGTATATACATGAGGGTTTCCTTGTTTGGATTATTTCGTTCGATGTACTACGTCTCGAGTTATAAGTTTCTAAATATTAATTCCATTAGATACATGGAAAATGATCTAGGTAGACTATGCTTAATAGATAGAGGCTCCACTTCATCATCTAGCAGCCATTCCCCTGGGGACGGATGGGGGTGAACTTGTTGTAGCGCTCTGACGTTCTTGCTGTTGTTCTTTTTCTTTTAAATTTTCCTTTCAGGCAGCTCAGAGTTCCGGAGAACCGCAGGATGACAGAGTTTCTGACATAGTCACCGTCGCATGATTTATTAGTAGAGACTCCACCGTAGATTTATTTTCACTGTTCAGACATTAGAGTTGTATTCCGTTTGTAAAGGCTAGGTGTCTTTGTACGATTTGCAGTTGACTCATGTTGAGACATTTTACTTTATTTCAGACTCCAGATGTATTTCAGTTCAGACATGATATCATTTATGAGATATAACTTTCTATATCATGTCTATTGTATTTACATTTCCTTATTTTACCTGTTTTGTACCTTCACTCATAATTGATTTCACTAGAGAATATTACTGTGATTGGTGAAACATGTTATTACATAGTGTGGTGCATGGCAGGTTTAACATCTTTGTGTTCACCTTGGCCTGCAACCATGTGTGAAAACAGGGGCGTCACATTCATGGTTTTTGAACGATGATGTTTCTAGGGTTTCGACGACAAGCAACACTGGTAATTTCTTTCTATCTCTAAATCAGGTAATTTCTCTCTATCCCTAAAAGTTAAATGAAATTATTTTTCAGTTATGCATGACTTTTTTTGTTTGGGTTTTTGAAACCCTGGGTTGATCATTTGGATTTGGGATTTTTTGATTGGTTGGTTGATTGGTAATTTTATCGTAGATTGTTGATAATCTTTTGAAAATGTATTTTATTTGGAAATAGACAAATTTGTGTTCGTGATCTGAGATATAATGGGACTGTTACAAGTTAGTGAGAATTGAATGGAAAGGGTTTTAGATCCTAACCTTAATTATTTAATTAATTATCATTTTTTTGGAAAATCCTTTGATGTTTCCTAATGATATGAGAAGGAGATAGAGCTTTTTTGAGGAGTTTGAGAGAGCATATTTTGAGGGTGCATAGAGAAGTCCATTGTCATAGCGACAGATATGTTATTTTTTAGGGAAAATTGCTTGGAGGAACCAAAAATAGTTGGCTCATGCATCCTCCTCCCCACCTCCAAAACTATAACCCCCAAACCCTTAATTTGAAATATTAGTGTAACCAACCCCCTTCTCCCACTACCCAAGAAATCTCTTCCCAATTTACCTTCTTCCCCATTTAAAACCCAATTCCTTTCTCAAGCTAGCCCTAATCTGGCCCAAGACCTCTCCTTCCACCACCTTCCCCCTCCTCCTCTCATCCTCCTCCTTCCCCCTTCCCCCTCCTCCCCGACCCCCTCCTCGACTCCGTCCGCCTCCTCCCCTTCCTCCCCTCCCCTCCCCTCTGCGTCATCTCCGACAACCCCTTGCCTTTCGCCATCGAAGGAGGCAACGGCGATAAGCCGATAAGACAAGCCGCGTCATCTCGAATCTCACTCGCCTAATCCTTAGAGGCATCGTCAAGCCTATCCAAGCCCTAGGTCAGATCTTGAATAAGAGATCTGTGAAAGCTTCATCGTCGGCTTGCTCTCTAGTTTTGTCGGAAGTTTCGCATCACTCGCTGATCGAGGTCTTGAAGAACTTTAAGGAGATTCGAAGGCTGAGGATCGAGCTTCCAGCTAGTGAGCTCGGAGTTGAAGATGAATCTCTTTTAAAATGGAAGGCTGGTTTTGTGCAAATTGACAGTATTGTTGCAATCTTGTATGCTCTTAATTTGTTCTTTGCAATCTTGTATGCTCTTAATTTGTTGTAATCTTGTATGCTCTTAATTTGTTCTTTGCAATTAACAATACTGTTGATTTTGTGCAAATTTGAAGTTTGGACGGTTAACAGAGTTCGTCTGTTTGTAAAATATGATGGTTTCATGTCACATATGCTGTTTTTATGTGACGTTTATGCATTTTGTGTGGCATATGCTGCGTGTATGTCACATATACTTGTCTCCCGTGACATTTTGGTATTATGTGTAACATATGCTGTTGTTATGTAACATTTTTACATTATGTGTGATATATTCTCATTATCCATGACATATGCTGATGTTATGTGATATTTATACATTACAGTGTGATTTAACCTCTTTTTAGCTGTAGAATGTGAGACTTCAAGAGTGCTCTCCATGACCCATCAAATAGAGTATAACTATTAGAAGCTTTTTGGAGAAGAAGGGTAACGGGAAGAACAAGCAGATTCAAGAAGAGTTATACTCTATTTGATGGGTTGAAATCATTTGGGGGATAATTTGGGAAGAACAAGCAGATTCAAGAAGAGTTATACTCTATTTGATGGGTTGAAATCATTTGGGGGATAATTTTGATATAATAATAGCTCAATTTTGGAGTTATACTCTATTTGATGGGTTGAAATCATTTGGGGGATAATTTTGATATAATAATAGCTCAATTTTGGGGAGATGACAGAGGATTTGTGCTCAATTTTGGAGAAAGAAGAAGAAGAAAAAGATCTGATTTGTGATATTTAGATGTTGAGAAGGCAATGAGGTAGATATGTGACTTTTGAGAATCTATTTATACGTGACACATCCAATGAGGCAAGGAGGATGTGGAATGACTATTAGATCTAAATATCACATACAACAAATTACAGCCATGTATCACGTATAAACAAATTACATGACAAATAAGCACATTCAATATTAACAAATTACAGCCAAATATCACATACAACACCCAAATATCACATACAACACCCAAATGTCACATATAAACAACAAATATCACAAGCAACACCCAAAAATCACAAATTACAACCAAATATCACATACAACACCCAAATGTCACGTATAAACAATAAATGTCACAAGCAACACCCAAATATCACATACAACACCCAAATGTCACGTATAAACAACAAATGTCACATAAAAACAACATATGTGACATGAAACCGTCATATGTCACATGAAACTATCATATGTCATATAAGCAAGTTGACTTCCATAAAAGGACACCTCGAGCAATTCTAAGATGGCTTGTCACATGAAGGACAAACATAATTTTATACCAAAAGTAAACAAGTTGACTTCCATTTTCTTATCAAATTTTACAAACCGATGAACTCTGTTAACCATGCAAATGACAAATTTGCACAAAACCAACTATACTAATAACCATATTGGAAGAGATTCCATCAAGGCTTCTCAATCTCTTCCTCCTCCTCCCCAATCTAAGCCCACACATCTGCCTCATTGCCAATCTAAGCCCACACATATACTTAATTTTGTATTCTATTTGATGTGATATTTCAATGTTATATGTGACAATTCAATCCTACATGTGCCGGTTCTACCTTATATGTGATATTTAGATCTGATTTGTGACTTTTGAGTATTACATGTAACATTGAGACCTCATATGTGACGTTAATGTACCTCATATGCGACGTTAATGTATTATATATGAATGTTAGATGTGTACTTCATCTAAAATATATATTTGTAGATGCGTACCATTCTAGATGTGTACTTTATCTTGTTGAGAATTATAAATTAAAGTGGCAATACTCTATTATATGTGACTCTTATCTGTGTTCTGTGATATTTTACTGTTGTTTGTGACAATTGTCATTTATATATGACACTTGGCTGTACTTTATAGTTAATTATTGTTTGACACATAGATGAAGTACACATCTAGAATGGTACAAGAAATTACAGTCCCAACCCACAGATGAAGTACACATCCAGAAAGATCACCAAGAAATTACAAATGCACATTTTATCATTTACAAACAGCTAGTAAACATCCAACATCCAACAAATGAAATAGTTACATGTGTTTGTCTAATACTTCCACTCAATCAATCGTACATTATTACCCCAAAGTACAAAAGATATTCTAGATCGCCAATATCTAACTTCAATCGTAACTTCTTCCTTTCACCACATTCGCATATGATTTGAGCAGCAAGTCCTGCTCCTAACATCTCATTCTTCCTTTGCAAGGCTTCAATATTCATTGTCTCACTTCCCTCTAGGATCGCCTTGATGAAAAAATATGCATGTATGCCACAATCATATCTGTAAAAATATCACATAGCACTTAAACTGTAGCATATATAATTGGTAACGAGAATATATCACATAGAATGTAAAAATATCACATAACGACAACATATGTCACACAGAATACTAAAATGTCACATAACAGCAGCATATATCACACAAAATACCAAAATATCACATAAAAATAGCATATATCACACAGAATACCAAAATATCACATAACAGCAACATAAGTCACAGAGAATACCAAAATGTCACATAACATCAGAATATATCACTCAAAATATCACATAACAACAACATAAGTAACACAGAATACCAAATATCACATACATGACACAAACGTAAAAGGGGATTATCTCAAATTTTCATTGATCTGTAACTTGTTACACAAAACCAACATCATGCATTGTTAACAAACACAGAAATCTACATGTTCTTATTACCATCATCTCAAGAAATCAACTTAAAGGGTTCATCTTTCTTCTTATTATTATCATCATCTTTCTTATTATTATTATTATTATTATTATTATTATTATTATCATCCTATGTCCTTCGTAGAACAGTATCCTCCCTGGCACATGGGTCACGACGAGGCCGAGATTGAGCACGCCATGGAACTGACCCGAGGGTTGTCAGATGTCGAGAGCACGCCATGCTTCTTCTACAATATTAGCCACTATTTCCTCTAGCACGTAACTACGAATTACTCTTGTTTAATTACTCGAGTCACAAATCCCTTTCTATTAGTGATCAGGCTCCCTAACCCAAGCCTTCTTAGCTCAACTATCAACAAGAAATCAATCAAGTAATGCTGAAATAGATGATATAATCGCAAACAATAAACATCAAAGAGATTATGCATAATAAGTCTCTTAAATTTTAATTGTTCAAATAGTAATCCACCACACACCCAATTCTTCAACCAATCTAAAATCTTCTAGTTTCAGTGATCTAATCTTCCAACAAGCCCAAATCCCACATTCTACAGTTTCAGTGATCTAATCTTCCAACAAGCCCAAATCTCAAAATTCTCCATCAAACCCTAGATTTTAACAAAAATCTCAGAAATTGGGAGATTGGAAGTTAAAGATTGGACCTTTGGTTAGGGTTTCCGTTGTTCAGTAACCGGAGTGAGGATCAGAGCGGTTGATGCGGTTGTAGGCAGCTTCGCCGACGAGGGCGATGCCGAAGGTGACAAGGGCGATGCCGAGGCCGGGCGTCTCGTGACGGAGGTTGCTGGTGCGCGATGGGTGCTTCCTCCACTCGGTCGACGCGGGTGCGGAGGGCGGAGGAGGAGGAGGCTGCGGCGTCGGCGGTGGTGGGGGAGGGGGAGGGGGAGGTCTTGGGCCAGATTGAGGAGGAAAGGAATGAGTTCTAAATTGGGAAGAAGGGTAATTTAGGAATTGATTTTATTGGGCAGTGGGTTTGGGGTGTAAAAACATGAAAACTTGGATCAAGGTGCCCCCAAGTGGTTGACTCTAGTTGGGGGGTGGGGATGTATGACCCAATTAAATTTGGTTCCTCCAAGCAATTTTCCCTATTTTTTATGGGAACGTGATTTTTTTTCCCGCACTTTAGGTGTTTGTGTTTGGGGCTCTATTTATCTTTGTTTAAATATGTGAACTTTGTTCTAGAATATTGTAGTTGACCACGATAAATTGATCTTTGATATTGATGCTTAAGACAGTAGCATGGAAGTGTTATAATTAAGAAATGAATGAGAACGTGCATGATCTACGAAAAAAAGATCAACCTCAAGCTAACATTTTTCTGGCTCTTTCTACCCACCATTTGTTGTTTCCTTTATTGTTATTTTAATTTTATTTCTCTTTTCATTTATGAGTATATTATTTTAAGTTCCATCTAGAGTAAAAAATATTTCAGTTAACAGTTTAATTTGCCAAGAAAGTAGTTTTAGTGTTTCTATTTACAGTTAACAATATAAAAATTACAAGTAAAATAACAATGTCGAATCAGTTTTTGTATGAAAAATAAAACTGACATCTAACATAAAATGTGAAGGGTTTACAAAATATGTAATTGCATCTTATTATTGAAAAGGATATGGCGCATATATTTCCAGTAAGAGCTAATCATTGGAGAGGTTAATTTTGGAGGGCTTTTATTGAGGAGAAAATGCAGATTTCTTCTGCCACAGTTGGCGAGAGAATGAACTATTGATATGTGCTCAGATCTGAATATTTCCTCTAAAGTAATGAACTATTGATCTGTGCTCAGATCTGAAGATTTCCTCTATCAAAATTTTATTCATTTTCTATTTATTTCTCTTTAACATTAATAATGAATCTTTGAAAAGACACATTAATATAGAGATTATTATACTTAGTTGATGATTTATGGTAGTGAATTTTAATATTTGATAATATTTTTTTGGACATGTCAATTATCATATTCTATAATTTTTCTCTTAGAATCAGTTATGGGGAACTTCTATGGTTTTCAGGTGATAGAAAGGTCGTTAAGAAGATCTCGGAGTAGGAAATTTCCTCGCCTAAATAATCCAAGACCCCGTTTAAGCCTGCAATAGTTCTATTTTAGGTTTTGCTCTTATTTATCTTCTTTTTATTGGATTTGTTTCTTTTTCCTCCTAATGATAAATATACGATATTATTTTTGGGTCTTTTTGTTTTGATGATGATTAACAAACAATTTATAACTAATGTTGTTTGTCTAGTGTTTGTGTTTTGTATTTATTCTAGGCAAACAATATGTTAGAGGATGGATGGGATTGAGCTTTCACGATCATATCCAATGGAGGTTGGCGGAATAGTGGAGTGAAGCAATGCAATTCAAGTTGAAGATCCAAGTTCAGGCTTCATCCGTAAGTTTACCAAGTCGTGCTCATTGAAGACCTTCATCAAGCTTGGGTAATTAGTTTAGGAGATTATATTATGTGTATTGGTACTTTAAGCTCAATTATATACACAGATACACGTTTTGGTTTTGTATATAAATAGTTATATATATACATATATGTTTTGATTTAGTTTTGTAGATATGAAACAAATATATATTCATATACACATTCATATGTTTCATATTCTATTATATTTAGAAATATATTGTGTTTTTGGGTTATAGACTCTAAAACAATAGTTCATACATTTTATCAAGTCTATAAAGTCATATAAGAGTTTTCAAAACATGACTTAGTCAAAATGACAAAAACAAGTATTGTTCATTTTCATGTTTTGGACTATTTTGAAAAATAAAGAGATTTCTTATTTGGTTTGTAACATGTGTATTATCATGTCTACAATCATTTTCCAAAGTTTCATAATTTTTGGAATTTGTTTGTTATTTTTAAAGGCAGTTTAAAAATCATATTTTCTATGTCAATCAGGCTAATACAATGTTATCAATCGACTGATGACTGTGTTCAGTCGACTGAAGAAAATGCCTGGAATAACAAAAAGTTTATGTTTTGTTTTGCTCGACTGACCAGTCGACTGATGAGGTTATCAGTTGACTGATAAGGTCATCATTCGACTGATGAGCTGGAAAATACCTCTAACGGTCAGCTCATCAGTCAACTGATAAAAACCGTTAGTCGACTGATGTTGTAACGGCTAGTTTTTTCCAGCGTTGTCCTGTTTTTGGTTTTTGGTCTTTTTGCTTTGTTTTTCTTGTGTTTTGGGGCTCATACCTCAGACCAAAAATCAACCAAGAGAATGTTTTAAGATAGTTTAACAAGGGGTTTAAAGTTTGTTTAATGTTTGTTTACAAGTTTGTGAAGAGATTTTCACAAGAGCAAAGTGAAGATCATCCTTTGGTGTTTGGGCATTCACTCTTCTCCCTCTCTCTCTTGTTATCATTAGAGAAGTTTTTTTTTTCTAAACTCATATCTAGCTAATTTATATGTTTGATTTTCATTTCCATAAGCTAGAATTTATTTGAGTTTGGTTTGATTTAATTTATCTCTTTATTCACACACAACCTATTGAGCTTATTGTATTTACATTCATAGTATAATTTGGGGTTATGGGTTTGTGACTTAGAGTGTGAGCTTATATTGTATTCTCATCCATTATAGAGAATAATTTATTTGTATTGGGAGCTATTATTATGAGGTTCATTGGTAATACACTTGTACACCAAGAGGAGTGTGTGGTGAGAGACGGGGTCATCCCAAGAGGAGTAGGGTAGGTGGTAATGCCTAGAGAAAGGTTGTAATTCCTAACATTTGAGGGAGACACGAGCTAGAGACCAACCCTTGAGGTGGTAGTTAGTATAGTTACATTGTGAGTAATCGTAAAGTTTTTAGTAAACTAGAAAACTGAGTGTAAGGTGTACACGTTATCCGGGTGAGCGTAGAAAATCCGGTTGTGATAGTGGAGATCTCCTCAAGGTGAGGAGCGGAGACGTAGGTCGTGGGGACCAAACTCCGTGATCGTATTGTTTGTTTGCGTTTATCATTGGTGTTCTTTTATATTCGTGCTTATCATTTATTTCGCCTTTGTCAATTGCTCATTGTTTATATTATCCATTATCTTGTTTATATTGCTTTGTGTTTATTTCACCCTTGTATTAATTGCTTATCCTTGCATATACTTGTTGTATATCTTATTTGCTAGGATAACTTGTTAATTAGTTTTAAATTGGCATAAATCGGATTAGATTAACATAAACCCTATTCACCCCCCCTCCCCCACTAGGATTCTTTCAATTGGTATCAGAGGAGGATAGAGTATTTTCAATTATAATGTTTGTCTTTGAGGCACGATATAGTTAAGAGGTTAGTTTGCATTATTTTGTATGATGAAGTAAAATATGCATCAAGACGTAACTCCTTCGTAAAATTCATGATTGGTTGTCACTCAAGTGACTGACTCATGAAAATATGTTATATTGAATGTAGACTTTTGTTGCTATATTATTTTATTAGGCCATTATGTGTGAGTTGTTGGAGTAATATTGTTATATTTTCACCATACAATATTATTAGACATCTGTTTTCCAAAAGCAACTCATTTGAAGTCCTTCATAGTTGCTAGCTGTAGGAATCAGTTTGTATAAAAATAAAATTGAGATCAAACAACATTAAGGAATTATGACTTAATTACATGTAAATGCAACATAATGCTCTATCCCTTATCTCACGAATTTTCTCAATTTACTACACATAATGCTCTATCCCTTATCTCACGAATTTTCTCAATTTACTACTTATAGTTGAACCCTCAAATAATATTTTTGTTATTTTTCGAAGGTTCACGAATTTTCTCAATTTACTACTTATAGTTGAACCCTCAAATAATATTTTTGTTATTTTTCGAAGGTTTGTCCTCTTTCAAAATTGGTTAGTTTTCTAATCTCAAATCTCAATCAGTAAATTGCTTGATTTTAATTCTATTTTAACCTTTTATTTATTTATCCACTGTATCTTGCATTCTTTGTAATTAGGAAGGAATTTATATTGATATTAATTGCACATTTTCGGTGACTAAATTTCTCACTTTTAAGAATTAAATTTAACCTTTTTTTACTTATCCGCTGTTTTGTTACATTCTTTGTAATTAAAAAGGATTTTAAATTTATATTAGTGGAAGATATTGAAATGGTTGCAAAATTTTGTGGTTTGTGGATTTTAAGATGATACTAATTAAAACAGAGATATTGAAATAGAAGTTTAGGTTTGTTGTTCGTTGATGTTAAAGTGATAGTAATTGCATATATGTTTATTCTTGAAACTTCAATTTTCCTTCAGCCACTACTCCTTCATAGCAGGTTTATAGAGTGATAGAGGGAAAATGCAATCTCATTAGCAGTGTTATTTGGACCAATGACTTTAAAACCTGATGTTGTAGTCTTTTATCCTCAATGACTTTAACTAACTCATCAGTTGCCACGTTGTATGTCATATCTTTAGAACAGTTAGATCTTTATGTTTCGAGCTAACAATCTCCTAAGAATCAAAGTGTTATGCTTTCAAGTTCAAGAATCAGAAACTCAACCATTAGTCTCGATTGACTAGGCAATAAGTCACAATAGCCATGGATGCCTATCAGTACAAGGGAATATTTTATAGCAACTTCATGTACGTGTCATATGGGAAATTTGTTTAAACATAAAGTTTAATATGCTTTATAATTTTAATTGTACAATAATAATATGTAATTAAAAGTAAGAGGAGGGGTGTTCCAAGTGCAATGGTAGAAAAGAGGCGAGGGTCGTGCTTGGCACGTGGTACATACTAGTTAACATAATCTCTCACAACCTGATTAACTTTATCCCCCTAATTTTTGAAGTGATAGTAACTTTACGAATTATAGAATAAAATCTTGACTGCAAACTTGACGTACGTGTTATTTTGGAAGAGTTTGAGTATTGGTCTAATAAATCTGTGATAATCTCACTAATTTCACATGTGGGTCTAGACAGAAATTCTCACTAGCTAGAGTGTTTGTTTTGTTAACCCTTATGTTTTGATGATGATTTACAACCACCGTTATCGGTACTAATTACTTGTTGAGTGACATTGTAGATAATATAAATATCAAGCTTGTTAGTACCATACATGGAGGATTGGATAGAAAATGAGCTATAACGACAATATCCAAGAAGGTGGAGGTAAAGTGATGAAGCAAAGCTTTCAAGAACACTATATTCATGAGAAGCTTTATCAACTCAAGAGCAAATATCAAGACTCAAGTGATGTACTCATATGTGAGGGGTATTTATTATTTTGTTTTCTCTCTAGTACTTAATGTAGGCAAGTAGTTAGTTGATTACATTTGAAGCTCATGGGATAACACACTTGCACTTTCAAAAACTCATATTTTGTTACTTTTGCTAAAACAATGATTTTCACAAATACGAGGACTTTTTTTGCAAAATTCCTTTTTAAACAAGTTTGTTAAAATGTTTATAAATTGTTTACAAAGTTTCACAATTTTTAGAATTTATTTACTATTTTTAACAGAGCTTTGAAACTTAATTTCAAAATCATTTCAGGCTGATAACTTGTTATCAGTCGACTGATGTGTTGACCGATAAAAATGTCTGGAATTATCAAAAAAGTCTATGTTCTATTTTGGCCGACTGACCAGTCGACTGACGAGATCGTCAGTCGACTGATGAGCTGGAAATCGTATACAACGATCATGTCATCAGTCGACTGATGCTTCCCGTCAGTCGACTGATGGGTACTGTAACGGCTATTTTTGTACAAATTCAGAAATCCGGTTTTTGGGGGATTTTGTCTGATTCTTTGGGGTTTTGGTTGCTGACTTCTTTTCCTATAAATACCCAACAACCCCAATGTAGGCAATAAAAATCGCCTTTAAATCCTTATCAGAGAAGTTCAGAACAAAACTGCTAAAACCTCATGTGCACCAACGTGCACACCCAAAACATCCTCAATCGGTAAACAGTAACGTAGCCGGTGAATAATAATTCTAGTGGTAAATAGTAGTCCCAGCGGTGAATAGCACTTTCCGACTGTGAATAGTCACGCCGTTAGTAAATAGTAACTCCGGTGGTGAATAGTGTTTCCGACCATATATAGTGTTCCGGTCGTAAACAGTGTTCCGCCGGTAAATAGTAACTCCGGCAGCTAATTGTGTTTCCGGCGGTGAACAATAACTCCATCAGTGAACAGTAATGCCGACAGTGAACAGTGTCTTCGTCGGTGAACAGTGCCCCGATAGTGAACAGTAACCCCGGCAGAAAAAAAACACCCCGATCATTTTTTTTTTTTTACATTTTTGGATTTGTATCAAAGTTCTACTCATCAATTTAGGGTCTAAACCATCAAAATTAAAACTAATAGGGATGAGATTGGAAGAAGATGATCTTGCCTTTAGAAGTGGTTTTGATCCCCAAAACGGTTGATTCGTACGAAATTCCTTTACAAAAGTTGTAGATCTGGGCCTCCTCTACAACTTTGCTTCACAAAGTTTTTCGAAATTTTATCAAAAAAAATGGGATTTTTTTTGAGGAGGAGGGCGGCTCTGCTCACGGGAATGGGAAAGGAGAAAATAAAAAATGAATGAGAGAGATCCTGATGATGATGATGATGATTATATATATATATATATGAATAGTATTTTATTATTAAAAATTGGGTTTCGGTCTCCGTTGTCAGAACGCAACGAAACTTTACCCACAACACAATCTCGAAATTCTAAGATCAATGGCGCAAACCTCACGTCCATCTGATCAACAGAAAATTTATTAAAAATACAAATGTGATAGATAACAGCAGACTAGCGATACCGAGGCTGAAACTACGAATCGATCTCAAATCGATTCCAATATGATTCATTCATCCCAGAATAATCACCAATCATAATAAAACTCATTTATTATCATTAAAAATTATTTCTCAATTTTTTTAAAGCTCATTTAAAATTATTTCACATATATGCATCGAATTGATCTCAAATCAATTCCTAACATACTCAAACATCAATATATGTTATTTATCACCATATAACATATTTATTATTATTTATCATAAAATATTCAAATTTGCAGGGTTTTACAAGGCGTTACTTTTATGCCAAGCTAAAGGATGACTTCAACCTCGAGCCTTACCTACTTACAGCACGCCGGCATCGTATTAAATGCTTAGCAGGCGCCATCATTCCTATAGCCCCGGCAGTCTTCATGACTCATCAGACCACGTCAGCACCACCATACCCCCAATCACTTCGTAGTTAATGCCGAGGTGACATCTCCTCCACTCGTCGATCGACATCTATAAAGTAGGCGCTGATGTAGCTGCTAGCCCATACTCATTTTTCACCATCCCGTGCTTGGTCGAGATACCATTCTACCCTTTTTTCTACCAGTATAAAAAGAGGTACTATTCCAAAGGCCATTGGAAGCTCTCAGAAGCTATCTAAAGCTATTTTCCATTATTATTCTCCTATTTCACTACAATAAAAAACTCATGCAATTCATCATTTTCTCACTCAAGTTCATCAACTGACTTGATCGTCAGAGGAACAATGGGGGAAGTAGTCTCCGTCCTCTCACGAATTGCTATTTGTGCAGACTAAATCCACTCAACTAAAAACCAGATATTCGGAGAAGTAAGCGGCCCCTAATAAACCTCACCCCAATATAATTACATGTTTGATTATTAACATCAACATGCAGCATGAGTTGTAGTCTCATGAAGGTTTGTAGTGAATATACCCATCAAATTCGGTCAACTTAAAAATTTGAGGAAGTCAATGTAGAATTAATTCACTTGATATCTTTAAACAATCTAATTAAATATAGTTTTTACTCAAAAAATATTTTTATGCAGAACTTCAAAGTAAATTTCTTAGAAATTTTTTATTACAATTATACAAAAACCAAGTTCAAGTTAGAGACTTTATTTTAAAATTTTGAAAAGGACATGTTATGTCCTTGTTTCAATCAATTCTCAAGCCTCTTGATTATAAACATATACATATATATATGTATAAATATATAAAGAGGACTTGAGAAATTATTATCTACTCTAAGTTAAGCAAGAAAAATGTTTCATTACCTCAATAAGTTTTAAGTTAGAGCTATAGCAATGTGTAACACTTTAAAAATTATTTCTTAAATATTTATTTTGAGTTATCATAAAAGGCTAACTTGAGTATAACACTAACTATAGAAAGTTTAAAAATTCATCAATTAGATTAATTATTAATTAACTTTACCAAGTTAGCTAGTGAGAATTAATACTAAGAAAAGAAAATAAGAATAAAAAAGGAGAAAAGAAATGATAACTACTCCCCCCTCCCACATCTAAATTTTACGTTATCCTCAATGCAAAATATATGATATAAAAAAGTAAAGCAAATAGGGAATGAAACACTTATACTTATTCGATTGACCTTGAACAAAGATCAAAAACTACAATTATCTTCAATTCTCATAGATAAGAGGAGGGCGTATCCAAAAAATTAAAGAACTCTAGAATGATAAACTCTACGATGTGCTTGAATTCTGCACTCTCTGAGATTTTTAATAATTTCTATAGCAATTGGTGGCAGGTTGGTAGAGAGTCATGCATCTTGATTTTTTGACGCTGATCAATCAGAAATGATTGTCTTAGATTTGAACTCAAGTTTCACATGAATGAAAATTTGTCCTAACAAAATAAGCTCTTCTTTAAAATTTTCCTCAAATCTAAGGTTCATGGTTGAAACATGATAGGTTGATTATTCTATATCTTCTAAGAATCTAAGTTTATCAACCAAGATTTCTTTGAAGCTGAGATTAGTGAAACTTGTATTTAACTCAATGCTCTTCTTCTTTAAGACTTGCTCTGATTCTAACTCTTCTGACAACTTGATTTCTTTATCAAAAATCTCCTCAAAACTTAGATCTGGCCTACACTCTTCTTTTAACTCTTCATTTGATGTTTCCTGAAGTTTATTTCTAGGGGCTGATCTGATAGATCACTCGGCTATTTTCTTGGATTAAAGACATTGATATCTATAGTCATGTTTCCAAATGATAGCTTCATTTGACCTATTCCATAGTTGATTTAAGACTTGTGTCTTTACGATTGGGCACGGGCAGACTCAGGAATATTCCTTTTTCTTTCTCACTCACTACACAAGCTATTTGTCCTAACTAAGGGTGTGTTTGGCAACAATTTAAAATTGGGCCAGGACTGGACTTGGCTCAATTTTAACTTGTTTCTTATTTATCAAATTTTAGGTTATAGCTAACCTGATTTTTTTAGCTTAAATAGTACCACTAAACCAGTTTTCTTTTGGACTAGGGGTCTGGTCCAAAAGAAATTAAATTGATTTCGTACAAAACTGGCCCAGGACTAGTCCTGGCCCAGTTTTATTCACTTTGCCAAATACACCCTAAGTTTCTAGTCTTCATATATCTTGAGTGTTGGCATTTAAAATTTACCCCGAGACTTGCATAAAGAAATTTAGAGTGTTTGATGATTGAGTCAACACGGTGGTAAATTGTGTAGATGCCTTCATCATTACTTCTAATTCTTTCTCTAAGACGCTAAATTATTTCTCATGGTCAGAATTTGGTGAAATAGAATTGACACATTGATTACAAGGAGCCTGATTTGGGTATGAAAGATTGGGTTGAATTATAAAATTGTTATAAGTGATGAACAGACTCGTGTTTCCCTTAGGAAATTGCGGAACAGAAGAGAGAGTAAAATTTAGATTTCTCAAGAAATATGCTTGATTCCACGTAGAAGTAGGATGATTTCTCTAATTCATAATGTAAGTTGGAGATAATGGATCATTCTTAGGATGTTGGAATGCAGTGTTTACCTGATCGAGTGATTAGTTATTTCCTAAAAGAGGACATCCTCTGAAATATGAGTTGGAGAAATGCAATTACGATATCTTGAGAAAGAAACTTCGTTGATATAAGCAGCAGCTTGATCTTTGGTTTCTAAGGCTTCTAACTGATGCACGATTGTAGCCATCTTAGCTTCAAATGCTACGTTCGACTCTAAGGACAAACCACTGAATTTGGTTGAGGGAACTGATAAAGTTGCTTTTTCATAACAGTGTTCCTATTGCATGATTTTCTACAATAAGTGATAATCACATTTTTATTACAAGTTAATACCCTCATTATCTATTTTACATGAATAGATATACCACTAATATTTTTTATCTTTAATTACAGGTTAATGAAGAATAGGCTTAGATATTATCTCTCAACAAAAACTCAAGAAATTAATGAAGAATACAAGCAAAAGCCAAGATCCAAAGCCCAAAGCCCAATAGAAGAGAAGAAAATCGGCCAGCAAATCAAAAGATGAAGCTATCGATGCCGGCATCGATGTCATGTTCTTATAGCAAGATTAAAGACTAAAATTACATATTTTGGGGGCTCAAGCTTAATCCAATAGCTCTCATTCATTGCTGTAGGCTATAAATATGGGTAGAGAGTGAGGGGTTGAAGGTGTTAAAAAAATTTGTAACTCTATTTGGAGAGGAGCGTTACTCTTAAATGAGAAAACCTTCCAAATTTATAACTTTTGTTACAATTAATAAGAGAAATTTTTTACATCTTCATATTTTTCTTTTCTTCTCTTTATTTGATGATGAAGATGTAGATGGAGATGAAGATGAAGATCAAGATAGAGGTTTGCTTCCGCTTTGAGGCTAGAACCCTCTTGGGATATAAATTTCCTCTTTGTTAATATTTTTTTATCTTTTTGCTTTATTTTCTTATTAAATAGCCAAGAGGCTAAAACTCTCTTACCTTAGATTTATTTTCATGCTTAAAAAGTAGATTTACTTTCATGTCTTTATTTTCTCATATTTAATTCTTGCAATTTATTTTGTAGTTTAGTTCTTACAATTTATTTTGTAGATTAGATTTTATTTTCTTGTACTATTCTCCTTGAGACTAGAACCCTCTCGGGATTAGTTTTTTACTTTTGTTTATTTTTTATTTTCTTTGATTCGCCTTGAGGCTAGAACCCTCCATGCAATTGCCTTTTGTTTAGATATGAAATTAATTCTTGTAAGAACTCTAGAAATTGTATGAAACTAGCTTTATTTCTTTTATAATTTGTAATCATTGTCTTATGCTTAAATATTCATGCTTAGGATATTCAACTAAAAAACTAATGGGTAGAAGGAATTATGAAATTACTATTTAGTTGTTATTCTTTTCATGAGTAATGAATTTATTTAGATGATAATTTGATAGGTTATACTTTCCTTGAGTGGTTTGATAATTTATACTTAATAAATCCAAAGTAGAATGTGATAAAAAAGAATGATTTATATTTTATAAGTAAGTTAACTAGTAGATTCAATTCTAGATTCCTCATATCTTTAATTGAATCATCCATCTCTTACTTTCTTAATTTTTTCTTTAATTCTTGAATTTTCTCTTATTTGTTTCTTGATTTTATTTCCTTCATCTTTCTTTCTTTTCTTATTGATTACATTTATTTTTTATCATATCCACTCTCAATCATATTTTTTTACACACAATCACTCTCACTCTCTCTATCTCTCCATAATCACATCCATCACTGCTAATTGTTACACACACAACATAAGAATCGATTTAAATTTTCTCCTACACACACCTTTCTCATGGGATCGATAACTTTTTATACTATAACTTGATTGGTTATGCACTTACAACTTTTGGGATATCATTTATGCCCTGTTAAGTTTTTAGCGCCGTTGTCGGGGAAGGTGCTTAAGTAGGATTTTAATTATTTTGGTTCTTAAACTTGTGTGTCTTCTTGTGAAGGAACCGCTTGGAGCTTGAAGATCAAGGATTGGAGATTAAGGATTTGAATATTTACTTGTCGTAACTCTTCTTCCTAATATTTTTAATTCTACACATTTATTTAGTTTCTTACAAATATAGATAATTAATATCTAAAAAAAATTATTTTTGTTAACCATAATAAAATTCACCCTCCACTTGTACATTTACTAACGAGATAATCAATTCAAACAATATCTACCTTTCTCACATTTGTGTGATTGCTAACCTTAATAAAAAAAATTATTTTTACCATCCTTTTGTAGTTGCTTTTAATTTATAGGATTGTATTACATATTGTTAGTAGGAATTCACAAAAGTGATTTGAGCATCTTGATTTGGTACACACTTGAAAATATTCTTAAGGGCAAAACCCCCTAATCAAGATGAGGTGAGAGATTTCATCACCCATTTCTTATCCCACAAATCATTAATTCCTTACTACACAAACCTAAGCCTCTTTAAAACTCATTAGATGTTGGACCTTAAGGACTCGAGCTCATTAAGGAATAAGAAATTCTTAAGTGAACCGTTTTATGTTTACTTAAATCCGTTGGTGTCTAAGACAAGGTTTAGGAGTTACGTAAAGTGCTTCTCAAGGAACGAGGTACTTAATTGATCTTTGATCTCCCTCTAGTACTATCCTTATTTGGCTAATTGACCGAGTAAACTTTGATCTTTTTACTAAAGAAGTCTTTGGTTAGGAGCTGGTCTAGCTGAGTTAGGCTTAACCCTAGAGTTTTGAGTGATTAAAAAGTGATTGTTTTTTATTTGTTTTAGTTTTTCATTTTTCTTCTTTTTCTTCTAATAATCTAAAAAAACTAACTTTTATTTTTCTTTAAAAATTATAAAAAGAATTTGTTTTGGTGTATGCGAATGTGGATTAAAGATAATACCAATCATTTAATCTGTTTTGAACCATTTGAAGAAATGGCATATCCTAATCCACTCATTCTCCAAGATATGTACTATCCCACTAGGAATACAATCTCTTCTTGCATTAAGCTCTCCAAAGCAAATGGAACTAATTTTAAGCTTAGACTGTATTACATAAACATGCTTCCAAAATTCTTAGGAAATGAAACTGAAGACGCTTATATTTTTATTTCCAAATTCGAGGAAGTGTGTCTTATGATTAAAATTAGAGAACTATCTGAAGATGTGATCAAACTCAGATTTATTCCATTTGCTCTTAAGGAGAAGGCTAAGAAATGGTTTTATAGCTTATCCACAAATTCTATATCAACTGGAGATTAATTTGTCACCATTTTTCTAAAGAAAATTTTCCTATCCACAAAACGGTTAAGTTAAGAAACAGCATCATGAACATTAAAATTATCCTAGGAGAGCCTTTTTGGAAGTATTTTGACAGATTTAAAGACCTTCTTATCTAATATCCTCACTATGGTCTCGAAAAGTGGCAACTTTGCCAAATAATCTATGAAGGATTGGATTATTCTTCAAAAACTTCCTTAGAATCGATGTACCAAGGAGATTTCATGAGGAAAAATACTGATGAAGCTTAAGAGTTTTTAGAGAATCTATCCGAGAAAACCATGCAATGAGAATATTGTGATGATCGAGTTTCATCAGTTCCCCAACCCAAGTCTAGTGGTCTTTCCTTAGAGTCGAACATAGCATCTAAAGCTAAGATTGCTACAATCATGAGTAGGTTAGAAGCCCTAGAAATCAAAGAAAGGGCCTCAGATCAAATCAATCAAGTTTATGCCTCAGGTCGTCACAACTGTCATTCACTATCCCATGCTTCAAAAGAATGTCCTTGTGACGACCCTGTTTTCACACTTGGCTGCAGTCCAAGGTGAACCCAGAGATGTCAAACCTGTCATGCACCGCCACTGTGCAACAACATGTTTCACCAATCACAGTAATATCCTCTAGTGGAAACCAATATAAATGAAGGTACAAAACAGGCAAATAAGGGAAATAAATACTATAGACATGATACGGAAAGATATATCTCATAAATGAAATCATGTCCCAAATAAACTAAACTGGAATACAACTGATATACATCTGGAGTCTAAAATAACATTATATGTCTCAACATGAATCGATTAGAAATCGTACTAAGGCATATTGCCTTAACAATATGAGTACAAACTCAAATGACTAAATGGAAACATAAGATCAATGTGGAGTCCATACTAGTAAAAATACGCGACGACGACTATGCAAGAACTCCGTCACCCTGCGACTCTCCGATGCTCTGAGCCGCCTGAAATGAGAAATAAAATAAAAGAAAAAGAACAACAACAAGAGCGTCAGAGCGCTACAGCAAGTTCACCTCCATCCGCCCCCAGGGGAAGGGCTGCTAGATGATGAAGTGGAGGCTCTATCTATTAAGCATAGTCTACCTAGATCATTTTCCCTGTATCTAATGGAATTAATATTTAGAAACTTACAACTTGAGACGTAGTACGTCGAGCGAAATAATCCAAACAAGGAAACCCTCATGTATATACCGTATGTCTCAAATAGTAAATAACTAAATATTAACCCTGAACTAAGCAATCAAAATATAATTGGAAAGTAAAGCATCATAATAGACATCAGCATATGTATCTCGTGTACTCGTATAGCAAAGTATCTCAACAATGAGTAGAAACACTTTTGGCATCCGCCAAATACTCATGTAAATAGTTTATAATATTATCATTCTGAACTTCTTCCAACTCATCGCATCATCGCGCGGATCGACAAATAGGTATCATCGCATCATAGTGCGGATCGACAAATATGTATCATCGCATCATAGTGCGGATCGACAAATAGGTATCATCGCATCATAGTGCGGATCGACAAATATGTATCATCGCATCATAGTGTGGATCGACAAATAGGTATCATCGCATCACCGTGCGGATCGACAAATAGGTATCATCGCAGTCTCATTTGCGGTGTACTAACTCACAAGTAAATAGATCTCAATTCGTCATAATCCCTGTGGGATACTCAAATGCGTATTTCGTCATATTATTGACTGTAAGTATAACATCGAGCGGCTCAAACTCCACGATAGCGTCATAAAACGGCGCAAACAAACTCTAGAAAATAAAACTGGGCCAAACTGTCCATTAAATGGTCAGGATTACCAACCCCGACTATCTGCTGTATTAACTAATTGTGAATAGTAGCAGTACTTACTAATAGCAACAGTACTTTACGACTAGTATCCGTACTCATAAATAGTAACAGTACATATGAATAGTACCATATGCGTGAATAGTAACAGTATGTATAAATAGTACTCATACGTATGAATAGTGTTAGTACTTATGAATAGTGTCGTATGTATGAACAATAACAGTACGTATGAATAGTACCACAGTATGTATGAATAGTAACGGTATTTATGAATAGTAACATTATATATGAATAGTGTCGTACGTATGAATAGTATGGTATTTATGAATAGTACCACAGTATTATGAATAGTACTCATGAATAGTACTGTACTGTAGAACCCAGAAATTTTTATATGAATATACATGAATTATTAGTAAATAATTAATTCTTTTATGATAAATAGCTTGAGGTCATTGATGTGCATGATAACAAGTTATTTGAAATGATATGAGAGTATGGGTGTAGAGCTTTGTGCGTTGGATTTTGCAAAATTAGCAAAACATGCACAAAACTGGAATTTTCCAGATCAGTCGACACATCAGTCGACTGATGGTATCGGTCGACACATCAGTCGACTGATGCGCTGATTTCCAGTTTTTAAAGGTTTCGGGTCTGTTTTGTTTTTGTTCGGGTTTGGGTCGGGTTTAAGGGTTCATATATAATCTCTTCCACCCGAAATCATCCCCTCTCCTCTTCAGACCAGAGAAACCCTAGCCCCCTCTCTTCTCTCTCAAACCCTAGGGTAGTTCTTGGTGATTTTGGGGCGAAATTGGAGGATTTTTGTCGGGATCTTCAGTTTGCAGCGTGACAACGGCTGTCAGATGCTTGCGTGGATCTGACCAACCACCGAGCGTTGGCGGCTCTCGTCCCTTCACCTGGACAACTGAGGTGAGCCGCATTTATGAGGGTGCAGGCTGTTTCGGCGCCTGTCCGCTCATTCGTACTGTGGACGGCCATCTGACGGGCCTGGAGTATTGTGCCCTCTCCCTTGATTTGTGGGATTTGACCACTGATGTAACTGTTCCCATACTCCAAGTGGGCAGTTGACAGTGAGCTGGCGAGTCTGCAGCTTGGGTCTGCAGGCGAGCTTGCAGGCGAACTGGGTCTGCAGGTGAGTTTGGGACTGCAGGCGGACTTGGGTCTGCAGGCGAGCTAGCAGGCGAACTGGGTTTGCAGGCGAGCTCAGGTGCGCAGGCAGACTTGGGTCTGCAGGCGGATTTGGGACTGCAGGCGAATTTGAGTTGCAGGCGAGCTCCTGAGCATGGATTGAAGAATAGGCCGTAACTTTCAAACCGTAAGTCGGAATTGGACGAATTATATATGAAAATCGCCTATCTCGACGAGATGGAGCCATCCGAACCAAGCCGAAGGCTTCGGTTCGCTTCCTCCGTTTTGCCAAATTCCTTACGGTTTGGGAGATATCTGCGTTTTCCCCTTTTTCGCTATTTCGGGTGAGGTTTTAGCAGTTTTGTTCTGAACTTCTCTGATAAGGATTTAAAGGCGATTTTTATTGCCTACACCCAACTACTTCAGATCTAAGCTTTTATTGCAAAACTCTTGTTTTCAAGTTTATTGTTTTCAAAGAGCTTCAACTTTCATTTGCTTTCACTATTTCAAAGCCCACATCCTAAGCTACAAGTGTAATCTTTCTCATTGCCATAGGGTCACCGTAAAGAGAGAGATTTTACATCATTTACTACTGTTGTGAGCTTGATCTCGTGAAGATCAAATTGTGTGGTTGTGAGATCCCGTAGAGATCGTTGTGTAGAAGAAGTTCCGACTTTCAAACCGGGTTGTGTAGTGGATTCTCCTCGAGAGTGGGGAGCGGGGACATAGGTCGGAGGACCGAACCTCATGAACACATCGTATGTCACTTGGATAACGATTTCTAAACTTCTCTCTTTTACTTTGGCTTTTTATTTTGTGATGTATTGCTTTGTCTTTATTTTATTATGCGATTATTACCTTAAGACCCTAATCAACCCCCCCCCCCAATAGGGTCTAACATGTTTAACATTTTTATGCTTAACCATGATCTTCATAGAAAAGTCTCAAATCATAAGAAATTGTGTTCTTTTGCATTTTTATCTGAAAAAAAATCATGAAAATTTTTGTTCTGGTTTTTTTTCTTTTTCTCATTTTTTATTTCTCTTTTATGTTCAGAGTAGAGCTTCTCTATTTTACTTTAAAAATATAATTAATTTTTTGATCCATGATTAATTACATTCTATTGCTTATTATACTTGGTTAATTTATTTGAGTACTTAGTTACTTATTTTTGTCTTAATGTACATAGCTATCCATATTTACTTCAAAACTTAAACATGGGATCTAAAGTGAAATTCTTATCAAAAATTATGAGCCATATGATTAATAATATTGAATATTGAGATACCTATCCTCGCCTTCAAGAACTGAAATGAGGAGATTCATAAATGTAATGAGAGTTTCTTATGGTTGAAACCTTCATTGAATAAATGTATCAATTATATCTGTGTATATTTGTTTAACTATTCAATTATTATCATATGGGGCGTTTCTTGAATACTTTTTGCGTTAATATATTATAACAAATTCATTTTCATTCTTAATCTTCTATGTGTTTATAAACATTAGGGTCATTTTTTTGAAAAGAATATACCTTTTTTGTTAGTATAATTTGAAGTTTTTATAGTGAAAATTTTAAAAGAAAATAGATTCATGCAACATGGTGTAGGTGTAGAAGAAATATCAATTTTATCATTGCAAAACCAATTTATCAAGCAATCATAAAAATGGTTTTTTTAATATAAATAATATTTGTATTGGTATCAAATATACAAGTTTTATTGTATGGATCATTTATTATTTGAAATGTTATATTTAATCCTCTGAAGTTCTGAACTCTACTATTTCTCTAGAAGATAAAAAATTAAAATCAACTTGGTTTTACTCATGAAGACATCTGATATATATTAATATTTAATATATTTTGTAATAAAGGTAAACTATTTTGTAACCCACTTATAGTAAAGAAATAAATTGAAAAAATAATCAAGATAATTAACCACATGCAATGCATGTGCATCCCAACTCGTGGGTCTAAATAAATGGGTAGTGTTCCCATAGAGAATAAATGAGTATATATAGTGCATGTGTGATGCACGGAGTTATTTAATATTGAGCTTGTAAATTTTCTCAACATAGACAAATGTCACAAACATTTAAAATTTCATGTAACCAATAAATGAAATCACAATGCTGAAAAATGCTAAAAAAATAATACATGAGAACATGCTACTTATAGTTCTGTGCAAAATCAGTTTCAATGATACTATGTTCCTCCGTTGTGATTCTTAGTCGTACATAATTATGAAGAGAAAAAAACATAATAGTTAACATGATTAGCATTTAGATAAAAAGAATCACCCAGAACATGCAGATTAAAAATATTCTTAGCTTATAAACAAAATATAGAAGAATATTCTAACTAAGTAAAACACTCTAAAAATAAGAAGAAAAATGAGGAGAAAATCATAGAAAAAATCCTTAAAAGAATGGTGGTAAACAATATTTATAAAGATAACTACGTATGTGTGTGGGTTCCAAAAATATTACAGAGACGCATGAATATCAGAATATATATAATCTTTGTAAACATATAAAATAATAATCACTTGCATTTTTATTCAACTAAAATCTATGAAAAATCATCATGATGTCATGAATAACCTAATCTATAGTCTATAGATTGCAAATTCATAAAGTACACAGTTCCAACCTTCTAGAAGTACTGCAAAAGAAAATGTATATAATTTAATTAAAGGGTTTTTTTATCCCTTCATGAAAACCACTTCTAAATTTAAAAATAAGGAGGGGGTATACGGAAAAAACCTTCAATTTTTAATTTATACAGAAACCACCTTAAAAGTAGATTTAGTTTTCAATCAACCACTTTTAGACTAGTACTGGTCTAAATTTACTCTAAATCCCCATAATATCCTGACTAAATAAATGTGCTAAGCACGCGATTCTTACCTAACTCGTGTCAACCTTGATACTCTCTATGTTCAATCAAATTCTAACCATGATCCCCGTTCCCAATTTCAATCAACCCCTAAAAATGGTATCTTCCCCAAATAATGAACTCCATCACCCGCTTCTATCCTCCTCAATATACAATTTTTTTCGCCTGCAATTTCACATATGCTTAGCAAGCATGATTAGAAAATGGTATTTATGGGGATAGAGTGTAAATTTAAATTAGCAATTGGCCAAATGTACTTGATTGAAATGTAAACGTAATTTTATGCTAGTTTCTGTATAAATTTAAAAGTTGAAGGTTGTTCCCATATAGACACATTATTTTAAAGGTATTTTCATGAAAACCCACCTATTAATGTAGCAATTTGATAATAAATTAATCATGGAAATTATCATTTCAAGACCGACAGATTTATATATTATACTACACATGTTTGCTATATCCACTCCCAAACAGTAATTTTGGGAGTTGGATTGCCGAAAATGCCCTTTTGATGTTGAGGGTGTTTCTGGAATGGACTTGGCCTGTTTTGGTTTGGGAGAAGGGCAATTTAGTCCTCACACACCCCCAAAGTTACTGTTTGTGAGTGTGAATAGTTGGACCCTATACTACATATATTGTTTCTGTCAGCTAATGCTGATTGGAGATCATTTATCACTCAATAAGTCATAATTTGCCAATGCTCAATGCCGGTGCAAATGATCATTGTCCATTTTATCAGTAAAAAATCAATATCACTGATTCTTAAATTTTAACATATTTTTTCTATTAAATAATTCATCTTTTAAGCTACAGAGGCCACATAGAAATGTTTGTAATTTTGTTTATAGTTGATGCTAAATTTTAACAGTTTTTTTCCCGCCACTAACTTTTGTATTAAATGTAACCAAATCCTAAATTTAACAAATTTTCATTTTTCTCTCCTTCAAAATATGGATGCTAAACTAAAGCTTTCAGAAAGTTTATAGATAAGACCATCGACTCTAATTTATATATGATTAAATCATCTTAAATTTTAATAGATTTTTCATTTATTCCTTTAAAATATCCATACTAGAGTAAAGTTTTTGAAAAAATTTTACATATAATGCCATTGGTTCCAACAACTGCTATCTTATGTGTGACCGAATCTTATGTATTTTAGCAGATTTGAGTTTAAAATGAAAATATCACCTTACGGAGATATTTTTGTAGGCTGTCTAAAAATCACAACATATAGTCAATCTCCATCAAACACTGATGATGGAAGTTACAATCTGACGACTTTCAAAATGTTACAATTTGAAGACTTTCACGTAGATCGATGAAGGTTACAATCTGACGACTTCGCAACAACTGATGATAGCTCTAATCAACAGCTTTCATAATCAACATCGGGAGTTACAATCTGACGACTCTCATATTTTTAAGGAGCCAAGACGAAGATTACTGAACACAATCTGACGACTCTCATATTTTTAAGGAGCCAAGACGAAGATTACTGAACAATGGTCTTTGCAACGCTCTACAGAAGAAGCTATAAGTCATTAGCTCCTTCTAAAACGCGGAATTCACCCTCGCGTTTCAGTTCTTAAAACGCAGACGACCCCCCGTGTTTTCAACCCTCAGCAAACAAAACGTGGGCGGCCCTCGTGTTTTTCAACATCCAGCGGGTGCCCAACTCCGCGTCTCCAGTCTAAAACACGGAGTAGGGCCCTGAACGTCAATTTGGGCATTTGACTCATTCAAACATGGGTCGAACGGTTTCAGAACCGTTTTCCCCACGTTTTGAGGGATTCTCGCCCACGTTAGAGCTGATTTAGGGGTTGGTTACACCCTTTAATCTCCTATAAATAGGAGAAAACTCAACTGAGTTTGGGCTCGGTTTTTGCCTCTTGGATCGATCCTCTTTTCAGTAGTAAAGAAGAGATCAAAAGCTGACTTTTGAGGAGATCGACTGGAGAGAAATACTTGGCAACATGGAGATCTTGAGGCATCCTTGAGCAACAGCAAATTCACTTGGCTATTAACCGATTTTCGGTTCAAATCAACTCTTTTTCAAGAGTTTAAACTCGCTCTGAGTTATCAACTAGTTCAGAGTTTCAAATTTACCACGCAAGTTCTCTACAACGTCAAATCGTGAGGAGAAGATATCGTTCTAGTAAATCAAGACGGTCGAATCGTCAACGGAAAGGAAATTAGAAGCAAACATTCGAAGGAGGCACTCCATCGCCACCGTGAAGAACTCAGAATTAAACAAATGGGAGAATCCATATCATTCTCCTCTCTTTTATAATCAGGAAATTCAATTGTAATCCAGATCGAGAGAATACAAATCAAATTTCTTTCATTCTTTTTACTACAAATTTTTCACCAAACAATTTTATTTTCTCTTTAACTTTTGCCTAGGTGGGAAACATAGAAGCTAATTTGTTATCACGTGGCTGGTTCAATGGTAACTGTATTAGCGGTATAATATTTTTATAGATTTGAGTTTAAAGTGAAAATCTTACTTTTACGGAAATATTTTATTTTCTCTTTTTAACTTTCGCTATGGGAGACTTAGAAGCTAATTGGTTGCCACGTGCTGATTTAGAGACAGCTGTATTAGTGGTATAATGTAGATGAGCATTAGGTGAGTGAACCTGTGCCCGCCCATGAGCCATCCATTAACTTACCTAACTGAAAGGACCCAAAAAAGCCTAATGTTCTCTCCCATAGAATAACTCTAATTTATGCGGTTTCTAAGGAAGTGAAAAAAATAAAAATAAACCTTATTTAATGTATGTATTTTTGGGCCTTGGGCCATTGGCCCATGACAAGCATAAAGCGATCCTAATGGTTGACAACTGACACTAACGGCGTTAGTTCACCCACTAACGGGAGGGAAATCTATTCGGGTTGGTGTTCAAATATTCAGCTCGTAATTAGCTTCACAATTCCCTTTTTTTTAGAAAAAGGATGGATTACATATCAGTAATCCAGCCAGCTAAATTAATAAACTGGTTGTTACATATAATGTGCACATCCCCAACCCAAGATGTGCACACAGATCCAACTGAAATTACAAAACAAACAAAAACACACTTTTGCACAAAGTATTAAACCTCCTAATACACTTAACTACTACTACTAAACTAAAATAGCAGTAAGTATCATACTCAGCAAGAGTTTTTAACATTAAAATATCAACTAGAATACTACAACCGAAGATCAATCCAGCTGAATCACCGAATTCTCAATATTCCTGTTCTCACTTCCTGCAGCTCCAGCAGCTTGTAAGCCTCCCAAACTCTCATTTCTCTTTCTTCTTCTCTCTTGCAACCTGGCCGCTCTAGCAGTGATATTTTTAGAACCTAGTCAAAATGTTAAAAAAGTCAAAATCTTACTTAGAATCTCCAGAGACCTCTTTTTCTTGTTAGAAAAGAGCCTATCGTTACGCTCCTGCCATATGCACCAAATAAGAGCACAAATAATAACATCTCTTTCCATCTTGCAATCATCACCCCCCTCCCCCAACAACCCAATTAATCCAAACTTCCTTTAGGGACTTCATTTTAAAAAATTTCTCAATTTTTAATTTGAACTGAATAGATCTCCAAAGTGAGTATACAAACTCACATTCAACAAACAAATATGTATGACTCTCTTCTGATTTAGAGCACAAATAACAAGTCATCTCTAAATGAATTCCTTTTTTATCCAAAATATCTTTTGTATTTAAGCTTTGTCTTAAAGCCAACCAAACCATAAATTTTACTTTTAAAGGAATGGAAAGTTTCCAAATATTTACACAATCAAATCTTAAACCTCCATCAATATGAAATTGATAGAAAGATTTAACAGAAAAATGCCATTTGCCTTCCATAACCAAATTCTTTTATCCTCTCTTTGTTCCAAAATTAAGTCCTTGATGAGATTCAACATATTCAAAAACTGAAAAACCAAATTTCCAGTCAAATGCCTCTTGAACTGAATATCCCATGTCCATATATTATTTCTTTTTTTCCTCAGACTGCTGACAGAAGCAAATGGAAAATAAGTGATAATAAAAAGAGATAGAAATAAAGAAGTAAGAGTAGATGAGCCTAACCATTTATCAAGCCAAAATAAAGTATGCTATCCTTCTCCCACATCCACATGAGTACTGCATAAGAAGCTATCAATATTAATAAACAAATTTTTCCAGAAATGAGATAAGTGCTCTCTACCGGAATGAAAAAAAATTCTATCCAATCTTTTCTTTCAAAATATTTATAAAAGTTGATATGTTTCCAAAGCACCTGTTTATCATCAAACCATTTCCAAATCCATTTCCCTAACAAAGCTTTATTCATGATTTTCAAATTTATAACTCCCAGACCACCAAAAAGCTTAGGTCTACATATCTCCTCCCATTTAATCAAATTTGTACAACTCTTATGATCTAAAGATCCAATCCACAAAAATCTTCTTCTCATCCTATCAATTTTATCAATGACCCAGGAAGGAAATAAGAAAAAGAATAACCAGAAATTAGGCATC
Source organism: Asparagus officinalis (assembly GCF_001876935.1). Classification (NCBI taxonomy): domain Eukaryota; kingdom Viridiplantae; phylum Streptophyta; class Magnoliopsida; order Asparagales; family Asparagaceae; genus Asparagus; species Asparagus officinalis. Next base: position 138,157,115 of record NC_033800.1, on the reverse strand, counting down.
GAAGATAGAACTGAGTTAACTAAAACTAGTCTACCCCCTCTAGATAAGGTTTTGCCTTTCCATAAAGCTAACCTTCTCTCAATCTTTTCAATCAAAGGGGACCAATCATCTTTTTTTAATTTTTCAGGTCTCAGAGGAACCCCTAAATAAGTAATGGGAAAATTTCTACTTTTACAATTCAACATAGTAGCCAAACTTTGTTGTAAAGAATCATTATTCTCAAGAGCTATAAGAAAACTCTTGTTAAAACTTATTTTTAATCCAGAGGCAAGTTCAAAACAGTATAAAATCAACTTTAGAACTGTCAACTGTTCTTTTTTATTTTTGTAAAAAATCAAAGTATCATCTGCATATTGTAGACAATAAACTTTGTGGGCCATATTAAGAGGACCTAAACCTTCAATAAGATGAGATTCAACTGCAAGATTCAACATTCTGGTGAAAGAATCAGCTGCTAGGACAAAAAGAAGAGGTGAAAGAGGATCTCATTGACGAACACCTCTTTTGGACATAATCCACCTCCTAGGCTTACCATTACATTAATGGCACACATACCCCCTCTTAAACACAAATTGACCCACTTTAACCATTTAACACCAAAATTTTTAGTCTTCAAAACCTCTAAAATAAACTCCTAATCCAACATGTCATATGCTTTTACAAAATCTAATGTTAATAAAATTCCTCCCCTTTTTTTTTATTCTGAAAGCAATCATTAATAATCTCTTGAGCTGCAGCCACACCCTCAAGCAAAAATCTATTTTTGATGAAACCAGATTGCACAGGGTCAATAAGCTATTCCAGCCTAGAATTTAATCTATTAGTCAGAACTTTGGTAATCATTTTAAAAATAAAATTTAGAAGACTGATAGGTCTATAAACATTGACTGTAATAGCCTCATTTTTTTTGGAATAAGCACAATATGAGCATAATTGAGCCTATTGATCTCCAAATTACCCTCATAAAACTCCTTAAAAATCTTCATAACATCTTGTTTCACCATTGTAGGCGTCTAAAAATACCTATAGGTGTCCGCACACAGCTCGAGACAGAGAGATAGACGACGAACATCGTTATCCGAGTCTAAGAGGATTATCTGATGCCGACAAGCGTCTGAAGCAAAACGGCGAATCAAGTGACCTGCGCGCTCGACAGTCAGCTCGCGCGCGCCAATCAGCTCGCATGCGTCAATCAACACGTGCGTGTTAATCAGTTCATGCGCGTCGATCAACACGCACGTGACAATCAGTTCGTGCACGTCGATCAACACGCACACGTTAATCAGCTAACACGCATCAATCAACTCAAAGCATACAAATCAACGAAGCGAACCAAACACGTGAAAGGACAAGTCTCGAAGAAAGAGAACGGAAAAGAAGAAAAAATCGACAAACCTGCGCGAGCGCAGGATGGCTTGAGATCATCCCCAAACGTGGTTAGGCTGTTGTCAACTGAAGATAGAGCCAAATCACTTGTTCTCATCCAAATAACCGCATTCGGGGTCTATAAATATGAGTCAAAGGCCTCCATTTTTCAGGGGCGATTGATTATCAAGACGAGGAGGTGCTGCCGGATTGTGGAGTCAAAGGAGCACGAATTTCAGCGAGGGTTGACAGATCTTGGCGAGTTCTTCGGCATAAAGAAGGAGAGTTCGAGAGATCCGACGCCCGTTCCCGTCCGTCCCTTGAGATTAGGCTTGGTCTTAATCTCGAGAAGAGTCCTGATTTCGCTTGGTCGATCTCAGCGCTTCAAATCAAATACTTCCTCGGTGAAGACGAAGCTCTGTCAAATTTTTCATCAACCGGATCCAGATCAAAGGCGGTCCACGGATAAACCCCGGCATAGGCAAAGATCCCACGCAAGCAGAAGACCGATAAACGATCTCCCTGCGTTTGTTTGATAAAGTTGTAAACTTGTTTTATTTTTATTGTGTAAGGAGATCTTATAAAAAGATCAACTTTTTTTTATTTTATTCGAGTTTATTGTAATGACTAAAGTTGTAATAGATTCGATCACAATGAATACAACAATTTTCGACGCAAAACATAAGGTTAATGCCTTAATGTCTGCTCAAAAAGTAAGGAGAACATGCATTCCGTGCCCATATCCAAGAGAGTGGGATTCAATCCCGTAGAGTTCGACCAACTGAAGTTCGAGGAATATCTGTCGTCCTCCTCCTCCATATCCTCCGCCTCTCGCAAGCGAAGGAAGATCAACGCCCCCGTTGTTGCGGTAGCTGAACCTTGCAACGCCCTTCCGGCCTCCAATGAGTCCGGATCTGCAGATCGCCACCCCTCCTCAATCAAGGAGTTGAGTACAGAAGACGCGCCTATTTTATCGAAGAGAACTCGTTAAAGGCAGCGCCAACGCTGTGCGCGCCAACTCGCTAGAGCCTTGGAGTCAATTGACGGGATCCGTTACGAGGCGGATCTGAAAATTAGGCAACGCCAAGCACCCCAACAGCGGACAGATGTCCTCCCCTCCAAACCAATAGCAAATGAATGGATCCAAATCAAAAAGATCCGTCCAACTCTGGAGGAGCAAATTCAAAAGCGCTGCGCGCTTGCGCGCACGCGAATTCTTGTGCAAAAAGCACAAAAGATGCAGAAGAAGGACATAGCTAAGAAACAACCAAGACTGCATCAAACTTGGAGGCCAAAATCCAAAACGGCGGCCGAAAAGATCGAGAATCGCGGGTCACTTGAATCCGACCCGCCGGCGCGCGGGTCACTTCAATCCGACCCGC
>NC_033800.1:138144617-138153875 GCF_001876935.1 Asparagus officinalis | reverse complement strand
ATCCGACCCGCCAAAATGCAGGTCACTCCAATCCGACCCGTCAATTTGCAGGTCACTTGGATCCAAGTGATCCAACCTTCCAAATCGCAGGTCACTTGGATCCGACCTTCCACTTTGCAGGTCACTTGGATCCGACCTTTCAAATCGCAGGTCACTTGGATCCGACCCTCCACTTCGCGGGTCACTTGGATCCGACCTTCCAAATCGCGGGTCACCCAAATCCGACCCTCCAACCCGTCGGTCACTTAAATCTGACCCGCGCCAGAGTCAAGGCAGAAGATGTTCTACACCTGTTTCGTCGATCCCTGTGAGTTCCGCACCTCCGACGGAGCACCAGGACAGTGTGGACTTGTCCCATTTCAAGGTGAGGATAGTCGATCGTCTGGGTCCTTTGCACGAGGATCGAGGCAAAGTTTTGATCGAAGGACACTTGGGTCTGATGATTGAACCCCGAACGACTCGTCGAGCTGGGGGTCGTACATGCCCTCACAACAATTTCAAGCCTTCGTATAAAGGGAAAGCTCCAGTTTTTACCCGCCTGGGGGTGTGTATTAAAGTCCAAGAGCCCGTCAAAAGTTCACGCTTACAAATGCGTGACTCTAAACGCGTGACTCTTGAGAACGCCAACAAGGAGTTGCATACTCAGAAGAAAACGCGTAAGATAAACGAGCGCATTATACCTGAGGATTCATGTAAATAGTCGATAGGTTACTCCGACGGCAACGTCGATGAGTTGTACTATCGGGCTGGGGGTATGAACAAGTCTCGGAAGAGAAGTACCCGGGAATTGGAGTCTCACTGCCCGTGCGCTAAGATAATCAGGACAGTATTATCAGCATGTAGTTGCCCCAAGACCCATCCGCAGAGGGTCTCGGTATTTGAGAGGATTTCCAACGGAATAGCTAAGTCCAAACCAAAGCGTCTCCGTAAGAAGCGATCGACTGTTCATAATGACGAACTTCCAGAAGTCACAATTAACATGGCTGATAAGGGAAAGTCGATTCGACCTTCTAGTTCTGACCCTCTCGTATCGCATCGTCTGAGACTACTAGACGTAGGGACTACTAGACGTAGGGACTACCAAAGAATGCAGAGAGGTTTATCATCGGATGATGAAGCATCAGATGCTAACTCGGCAATCACTTCTGATAATACGGTATCCAGTCCGGGACAATCTCGCGAAGTGTTCATGATCAACACCGAGCAGATCGCCAAAATTCTCGAGGATGCTCTAACCAAGCAGAAAGAGGCATTCAAGTTCGAAATGGAAACGGCTATGCGGCGGATGAGGGAAGAACATGACCAACAAATCCGAGCTTTGTCGAATCAAATTGGTGAATCCAGCCGTCGCAACACTGCTAACCAAGCAAATAGCGATTCAGATGTAGATGAACGTCTCAATCCTGATAACCCTCCCGTTGACCAAAACACTGGGGGTGACTCCACTAAAGATAACAACGCTGGGGGTGGTTCCACCGAAAATGACAATGTCGGGTCCTCTTTCAAATCGTCTGAGGCCCAACACGAGTGAGGATGAGAAAATGAAAGATCTCGAGAGCAAAATTAACGCTCTAATGTCTACTCGAGAGGTGAAAAGGACCGGCATTCCATGTCCCTATCCAAGAGAATGGGATTCGATCCCGTATCCGGCGAAGTTCAACCTGATTAACTTCACGCCGTTTGACGGGAAGGGTTCGCCCACACAACATCTGATCTACTTCAAGTCCCACTTGGGCATGATCTCTGGCAATGAAGTCTTGATGGTTCGGTCATTCATTGGTACCCTTCGCGGGCCGGTCTTCGATTGGTACCGCCGTCTCAAGCCCGGAAGTATTAACAACTGGGACGATATGGAGAACTCATTCCTTGGTAACTTCTTTGATGACGACGACGAGGTATCCATCAGGACACTTTTCGATGAGAAACAAGAAGATGACGAGACAGTCGATGACTTCGTCAAGCGCTTTCAGAATAAAGCAATGAACTGCCGAGATCCGATCACGGAGGACTTCATCCCCCAGACATGTCATAACAATCTATCTATTGAGATATTAAAAGTTATGGGAGTCGCACCGTCCAACACTTGGAAAGAGTTGAAGACGCGCGGAGAGCGGGCCGAACGCTTCCTCCGAAGGAAGAAAGCCGAGAGGAGCCAACCGACGGCGAATCTTCCGAACTCAAACTTCGCCTCCCGTGGTAAAGGAAAGGCACATGCAGCGGTTGTAGACGTTAATCAGACATCGCAACAACCCCGAAGGCAGCAAAAGACTTCGGATCCGAGACTCCAAAAAGAGTACTCCTTCAAGGACGAAGATGTTCCAGCTATTTTCGAGTCCCTCCTTGAAAATAACAAGATCAAGCTACCACCTATCCCAGATCAGGAGGAAGCTGATAATACTACGGATCCAAAGTACTGCGCGTACCACAGGAGGATCCTTCATCCTACCAAGGCTTGCTTCGCTCTTAAGAATAGCATCCAAACCTTGGTTGAAGCCGGCGTTATATCGCTCAATTGAGCCGAATGAACACTCCGACAAGTATAAGAGTATAAACTGCTTCTTAATCCTCCGACCGATATAAGAGGTTAAACTGCTCCCTGATACTCCAATAGGTATATGAGTCTAAACTGTTTCCTACCGTTGATGGGAAGTTCCTGGAGAATGTTACGCTAATATTCTTAAGGATAACCCAGACATGTAACGGAGTACAAAGTCAGACCCAGTTCCAAGAAGGAAGCTGGGGGTGGATGATTCATGTAATGGGAAGTTCCCAGAAGAACGCTATATGTAATTTTCTTAGGGATAACCCGATAATTACGAACAAGGTGATAAACACTAAACCCCCACTATGATTTGTACTCCCACTCTCACTGTCTACCTGGTCAAACCTTCCTATAGTTAGGACCACAACCGGGGAATTTTATCCCGAAGCCTAAGCAGGGATAAGCCAACGCCTAACACGCGTTGTCGGTTTAGTCTTTCACCGATTAAAAAAGACACCAGAATCTAGTCTGGGGTATTTTATCCCGAAGCCTAAGTAGGGATAAGTCAACGCTTAACCCGCGTTGCTGGGTGGTTCGTTCCCGTAAAAATGACCGAGTCTACGTATTCAGCATCGTAGCAACAAAAATCCATGCCTTTTATGCATGGGGAATTTTATCCCGAATCCTGAGTAGGGATAAGTCAACGCCTAACACGCGTTGCCGGTTTAGTTTTTCACCGATTGAAAAAGACACCAGAATCCAGTCTGGGGCATTTTATCCCGAAGCCTAAGTAGGGATAAGTCAACGCCTAACACGCGTTGCCGGTTTAGTCTTTCACCGATTGAAAAAGACACCAGAATCTAGTCTGAGGCATTTTATCCCGAAGCCTAAGTAGGGATAAGTCAACGCTTAACCCGCGTTGCTGGGTGGTTCGTTCCCGTAAAAACGACCGAGTCTACGTATTCAGCATCGTAACAACAAAAATCCATGCCTTTTATACATGGGGAATTTTATCCCGAATCCTGAGCATGGATAAGTCAATGCCTAACACGCGTTGCCGGTTAGTCTTTTGCCGTGAAAAGGACAAAAGTCCACATATTCGACATTATGGCAGGCCGTTACTAATAACGCCAAAATTCGCGCCTCACACGCGTGGGGAATTTTATTCCGAACCCTAAGTAGGGATAAGTCAACGCCTAACTCGCGTTGCCGGTTTAGTCTTTCACCGATTGAAGAAGACACCAGAATTCCAATCTGGGGACTTTTATCCCGAAGCCTAAGTAGGGATAGGCCAGCGTCTAACACACGTTGTCGGGTAGCCTATTCCCGTAACAATGGCGAAGTCTACGTATTCAATATCGTAGCATCAAGTCTAAGGGAGTTCATTCCTTTAGCACAACGTCACATGCGGAACGGACTTAAACAATCAGCATGCAAGCCTGATTCAAACGGTAATCGGTAAAGGCACGCCAAATCCGTTGAAGGCTGAGGGTTTTCCAAAAAACCTTAAAGTCTATGTCTGATACACGTCGCTGTTTAGTCTTTTCACAGGAGAAAGACGAAGTCTACGTATTCAATATCGTAGCACTAAAAGAGTTAACTCTTTTAGCATAACGTTACATGCAGAACGGACTTAAACAATCCGCATGCTAGCCCGACTCAAATGGTAGTCGGTAAAGGCTTATCAAACCCGTTGCGAGTCATTAACGTATCAGCTTTATTAGTTGGTCTCATGACTTGAACATCCAACAAACTTCAGGATAAGATCCACACGTACAGATGAATCAGCTTTAATAGTTGGTCCTGCAGCCCAACATTCGGGACCGTCACGCTCCAATGCCTTAAGAGCTTAAACTGTGTAGACTCCAGTAAACGTATGAGTATAAACTGTATTAACGCCGGTCAACGCGTTACAGTAAAGATCGATGCCAGTCAACGCATCAGCAATTTCGCCAAAATAAGGTAAAAGATGACTCCAAGGATTTCAGTTACAATCAGATATGAATTCCCGACGGAGAGGATCAGTTCAAAGCCAACTCAATGGCACGAGCTAAGCTCAGAAAGTTACACACCAATCTCAGTTCAAGATTTCGACAGCGGTCAGACGATAAACACAGCGCCGGAAGAACTTCACCTATTCGACGAAACAATGAATAGATTGAAGACTGAAAAAGTTAAGAATTGAGATAGTTCAAGATCACTCTACGAAATTGAGGAGATGGCCTATCTTATCCAAAGCATTCCAGACTCCTCAATAAAAGAATGAGTCTGGAATACTTTGGAGGGGGTATCTGTAGGCGTCTAAAAATGCCTATAGGTATCCACACACAGCTCGAGACAGAGAGAAGACGACGAACATCGTTATCCGAGTCTAAGAGGATTATCTGACGCCGACAAGCGCCTGAAGCAAAACGGCGAATCAAGTGACCTGCGCGCTCGACAGTCAGCTCGCGCGCGCCAATCAGCTCGCATGCGTCAATCAACACGTGCGCGTTAATCAGTTCATGCGCGTCGATCAACACGCGCGTGACAATCAGTTCGTGCACGTCGATCAACACGCACACGTTAATCAGCTAGCACGCGTCAATCAACTCAAAGCATACAAATCAACGAAGCGAACCAAACACGCGAAAGGACAAGTCTCGAAGAAAGAGAACGGAAAAGAAGAAAAAATCGGCAAACTTGCGCTAGCGTAGGACAGAACAAACCGACCTGCGCGAGCGCAGGACAGAACAAACCGACCTGTGCGAGCACGGGACGGAACAAACCGACCCGCGCGAGCGCGGGACGGATCTGTCCAACCCGCGCAAGCGCAGGTCAGACCAGTTTGCCGCACAGTTTGGTACCCGAAACGTGTTTTGACGGTTTTAAAGTGGTTTTTCGCAGGATTCATCTGTTCCAGGGGAGGCTTGGTCTTAATCTCGAGAAGAGCTACTGATTTCGCTTGGTCGATCTCAGCGCTTCAAATCAAATACTTCCTCGGCGAAGACGAAGCTCTGCCGAATTTTCCATCAACCGGATCCAGATCTAAGGCGGTCCACGGATAAACCCCGGCACAGGCAAAGATCCCACGCAAGCAGAAGACCGATAAACGATCTCCCTGCGTTTGTTTGATAAAGTTGTAAACTTGTTTTATTTTCATTGTGTAAGGAGATCTTATAAAAAGATCAACTTTTTTATTTTATTCGAGTTTATTGTAATGACTAAAGTTGTAATAGATTCGATCGCAATGAATACAACAATTTTCGACGCAAACAACCATATCCCAAAAACTTAAAAAAATAAAGCAGGAAATCCATCTGGACCAGGGGATTTATCCTCATTCATATCAAACACTGCTTTATATACTTCTTCTTCAGTAAAAGGAGTTTCAATATCATTAGGACCCCATTCAACCATAGGAAATAACCTATTCCACTCAAGATGGCATCTATAAGGCTCACTCTGTCCAAAGATCTTTTCATAATGATTTGAAAAAAATCTGAGCTATATCTTCTTCAGAACTTACCATCACATTATCAACAGTAATTGAAGCAATCAAATTATTTCTTTTCCTACCATTAGCAATTTTATGAAAATATGCAGTGTTATTATCCCCTTCTTTTTGCCAATGTGCTTTGGATCTTTGCTTCCACATTTGCTCCTCTTGTATCAAAATCTCATTCAACTGAATGGAAATATCCTTTTTCTTAATCAATTCATCATCATCCAAATCTCTACTTTCCTCTAACACTTCCCATTCTAAGAGATTACCCAACAGCTCCTTCTTTTTCTGTTTAACACTATAAAAATTGGAATGAATCCATTGCTTGATGCATTTCTCATAAATCTTAATTTACCAATAATATTCTTGGCAGCAGATGAACTCTTAGGCGCACACTTCCACCATAAAGGCACATCCTTCTTAAACTCCTCGGATTGTAACCAAATTTTTTTGAACCTGAAACTTTTAACAAATTGTTGATTATCCCCACAATCAAAACTAATTGGAGCATGATCAGATAATTGACTGCAAAGACCTTGTTGTCTGAAAAAAGGAAAAACATCTTCCCATTCAGAATTTAAAAAAACTCTATCTAGTCTAGCCATAGAAGACAATCTTCTTTTATTAGACCAAGTAAATTGTCTCCCATGTAAAGGGCTATCAATCAGTTCCAACTCATTAATCACCTCTTTAAACTCTTTCATTTCTTTTCTATGATTAGTTTTACCTTTTCTTTCAGCAGCATTAAAAGTAACATTAAAATCTCCCACAACAACCCAAGGTCCTGAAAAATTATTTTTAATATTTCTAAGCTCCTGCCAAAACAGAGTTCTCTCACTATTACAGTGTGAACCATAAACTGAAGAAATGTTCCAAACAAAACAATTTCTCTTATTTTGTAAAACCACAGTCAAAACAAACACACCAGAAGAATCCTGCAACTTCTTCCATTTGTTACTATTCCAACCAATCAAAATCCCACCAGAAGCACCAATGGAGGGTATATAAACCCACTCAAAAATATTGCCTCCCAGGATTTTTAAAATTTTATCATCAACATAGCTCAACTTTGTTTCTTGTAAACAAATTACTTCAAATTTTTTTAACTGGCAAAAATCTTTAACTCCAAATCTTTTGGTACTCAAACCAAGCCCTCTTACATTCCATGTAACCAACATAAGAAACAACATTAAACTCCTCAAGCACAAAGAAGCAGAGTCTACTCAAATGTAGCTCTCTCCTGCTCCATTTGCCTCACTTTTTTTAAGGGATCAAAATCCCCTTGAGGTTCAAGAATATGGCACAATTTGAAGCAAATCTTTTTAACTGCTTATCAGAACAAACATAAAAAAGAATAGGAACAAAAGAAGAACCCAAAGAAGAAGAGCTTTCACCTGAACCACTTGCAGAAGCTCCGTGAGAACTTTTATTAGTATCTTTCACAACAGCTCTTGAAGTAGCTCTATCCAAAGCAGTCATAGGTTCATAATCCACAAACCTAGAGCATCTTCTTACATAAGCAACTTTTGAATTGAAACTAGGATCTGTAGGAGGTAAGGAATTCAGAGGTTGAATAATTGGGAAGTCCTCTTCTTTTTCTAAACCTTCCTCACTGTTGAAAAGCACTGGCAACCATTTCTCACCATCATTATTTTCATTAGCCATAATAGCTTTGCAGTTAGAATCTTCAGTTAAAACATTTCCTTCTTTCTCCTGAGCTACATTGTCTTCAGAAAAGATAGGAGACAAAGAGACATTCAATTCCACCTCAGTCTCTTTACTCTTATTATCTTCACCATTCACATCTTGATCAACCAACATTTCATTTTTCAGAATCTTCACCTATTCTATAACTTGCTCAGCGTCAATATCTTTTGAAGAATTATCTTCCCAAATTCCCCACACAGACTTTTTATTTTGATAAAAAGACTTAGCTTCATTCCACAATCTGGCAGCTCGAGAATCCCATGGATTATTCCGCAAGTCTTGTCTAACAGTCCATGAACTAGTATAAGAAGAACCAGATCCACTATCATTTCTCCCCTTAAACCATTTATCCTGGTAAAAACTCTAATTGTTATCTTCCATATAGTCCACTTTCTGTTTTTTCTTTTCAACTTCAACAATTTCACCCATATCGACATAATAGAAACTTCAACATTATACTGATTTTTTCTAACAAAAATCTTCAAGACTTTAGGAATGTCAATATATTCTAAACATCTGACTAACAAAACAACATCCACAAACTCAGAACCAGCATTTGTCAGCGGATCAAGATCAACTAAATCAGCAAAATGCTTCACCATCAATTCAAGGGATTCTCTATTCCATAAATGAGGAGGAACATGTTTCAATTTGATCCACACCTAAGAATTTTTCTTTTCCACCACATTCCCTTCCCAAGCATTCCATCTTTGAAACTTAATTTTACAAGATCTTAGAGATATAACTCCCATCTTTATTAAATCCTCTATTTGTCTCCACGGCTGAATTTTAACTAAACTTCTCCATTAGTAAAAAGTCTCACATCCCAATGTTTATTTAACGGAAAATAAGCTCTCAAATCTAGCTCCAGCCTTTCTAAAGAGACATTATGCCCCTCAATAAAAGATATTATAGCAAAATTTCTGAAATTTTGAAAGCCAGGATTCACCTCTCCTTCAAAACGAAGGACAACAGAAGAAAAACGAGAACGATCACCTGAGATCTTCAGTTCAGCCTCCAGATCCCCAAAATCTCTTGGCCTATGATATTGACACTGGAAAACATTTTCTTGCCCTTCAACAACTGACGAAAGAGGCCTTTTGCCTTTATCTTGCCGCCGTAAAGTATCCTAGTTCCTTGAAGATGATTGAACTGATGCCGTCCTCTCCCTACGCCATTGCCAATGATTCAACCGACCAGCACCACCACCATTATTAGGGTTTTGCCCAAAACGATCATCACCACCACGGTTCCCAAAATTACCTCCAGATCGACCACCAAAATGGCCACGCCCACCAAATCCAGATCCTCTACCTCCATTACCACGACCTCCAGCTTCAAATCGAAAACAATTCTTAGCTTCATGTCCAACTCCTTGACATCTGAAACACACAATCAGATATCTACAATCTTTCGCCATATGTTTTGAACCTCCACAACGAAAGCACAAGCGATTCCTTCGGATAAAATCAGCAGAAAGATGAAGAGGAGAAGCAAATTTTTTGATCTGAGGTGATCTAGGGTTTCGTTTAACAACGCTAACCCAATCGCCTTTATCTATATTCACTTTTAACTCTTCTAGAGA
>NC_033800.1:138096702-138144607 GCF_001876935.1 Asparagus officinalis | reverse complement strand
TTTTTAACCCGAACCCAGCCACAAAGTTAACCCTAGTTTCATCACAAACCCTAGTTTCATCCAAAACAACCTTGGGCTTTAAATTGGGCTTTGAAACAAAAAAGAATCAGAGATTAAAGATGGAACAGCTCCACCCCAAATTTTTTGAGCCACAAAATTTATTGTTTCAATTGGCCTAATCAAATCCTTTGAATTAATCCTCAAAGTCGCTAATTTTTGGAAAAATCTTTTTCTTAATGTTGATAGTTTCTTATGCAGTACTCATGTGGAGGTGGGAGAAGGAAAGCATACTTTATTTTGGCTTGATAAATGGTTAGACTCATATACCCTTGCTTCTCTATACCCATCTCTCTTTATTATCACTTCTTTTCCTTATGCTTCTGTTAGCAGTCTGAGGGAAAAAAAGGAATAACACTTGGATATGAGATATTAAGTTCAAGAGGCAATTGACAGGAAGTTTGGTATTTCAGTTTTTGAATTTACTGAATCTTATCAAGGATACAATTTTTGATCAAAAAGAAGACAATAGAATTTGGTTATGGGAAGCAAATGGTATTTTCTCTGTTAAATCTTTCTATCAATTTCTTATTGATGGAGGTTTACGTTCTGACTGTGCAGACATTTGGAAGCTTTCCATTCCTTTAAAAGTGAAACTTATGCTTTGGCTAGCTTTAAGACAAAGCTTAAATACAAAAGATATTTTGGCTAAAAAAGGAATTAATTTAGAGCCGAATTGTGTTTTGTGTTCTAAAGCTGAAGAGAGTCATACTCATCTGTTTGTTGAATGTGAGTTTATATTTGAATTGTGTTTTGTGTTCTAAAGCTGAAGAGAGTCATACTCATCTGTTTGTTGAATGTGAGTTTATATTCTCACTTTGGAGATCTATTCAGTTCAAAGTGAGTTTATATTCTCACTTTGGAGATCTATTCAGTTCAAATTAAAAATTGGAAAAGACTTCAAAATGAATTCTTTAAAGGAAGTGTGGATTAATTGGACTGATGGGGAAATAAGGACTGCAAGATGGAAAGAGATGTTACTTTTTGTGCTCTTATTTGGTGTATATGGCAGGAGCGTAATGATACTCTTTTCTAACAAGAAGAAGATAGCGCTGGAGATTTTGAATAAGATTATGACTTTTTCTACATTTTGGCTAGGTTCTAAAATTACAGATAGAGCCTGGAGATTTTGAATAAGATTATGACTTTTTCTACATTTTGGCTAGGTTCTAAAATTACAGATAGAGCGACCAGATTGCAAGCGCGAAGAAGGAAGAAGAACGAGAGATTGTGAGACTTACAGTCAGTTGGAGCTGCAGGAGAGGAGAGAAGTGTGGTGATTCAGCTGGATTAAGCTCAAATATGCAGTGGTTTAGTTGATGTTTTGATGAGTAAGACTGTTGTTGAATATGATACTTACTTTTGTGGTAGTTGAGTTTTTCTTTTGGGAGATTTAATCTTTTGTACGAAAGTGTTCTGGTGCTTTTGTATTTTCAGTTGAATTTATGTGTACTTTTTGGTTGGAATGTGCACATTATATGTAACAACCAGTTTATTAATTTAGCTGGCTGGATTACTATATTGTAATCCATCCTTTTTCTAAAAAAAAAAAAAAAATCCCCAAAGTCGCCATTTTTTTGTTCTTTTTTTCCCCTCTCAAAAAAAAAAATTGTAATCCATCCTTTTTCTAAAAAAAAAAAAAAAATCCCCAAAGTCGCCATTTTTTTGTTCTTTTTTTCCCCTCTCAAAAAAAAAAAAAACCCACAACGAAGCTATTCTGGTCAGACCAAAAAAAACCACAACGAGGCTTCACGATTCCCGTTGCCCGCGCTTATTTTTGCCCCCAATCTTTCAAACCTCCGCCTTCACTCTCTCTCCTCGCTGAGGGGGGAAAAAAGAAAAAAAAAGGAAAGAAAAATTAGGGCAACAGCAGCGACTTCGATCTCGACCGAAATTATCTCATCCGAGTAATTTCTTCGTCTCTAATCATCCTCTCCTGTCGATCTATTTCTAGGGTTCCTGGATCCCGATCTCTATTAAAAGATTCGATTTGGATTCCATCTCGTCATCATTTCCCCCCCAAATCCCAATGGCGAAATATCTTCTATTTGCTTGATCCGATGCTTAAAGGTTTGATTTTTATTGCAGGAGAGAGATGCAGATTTAGTGACTTGTCCAAATGGCGAAAGCGGCGGTTGTGGAATCGGCTTCAACTAGGAATTTTCCGTTTGGGAGAGTTCAATCCGATGTCAAGATGAAAAGGAAGACTCCCTCTGAACTGAGAGTAAGTTCTTTTAAACTACCTTAAGTTTTCATGATGCGTTTTTAAGCTGGAATTTTGATGGATTAGTTTTCAAAGACACTGTTTATTTATTTGGAACATGTAAAAAGCACCCTCTCTAAATTTGATAGCCCCCAGCTTTTGGGTTGATGCTCGACAATGCATGCTAAACTGTTACAGAGTATAAGATTAGAGCCCTTAACTCTGGCAACAAATTTGGAGTTTTTGTTGTAAGGGGCGGGATTTTAGTATGGTATCAGAGCAACCTAGGTTCAATTGTCATCGACCAAATATTTAAAGCATATTGAAAAAGATGCTGCTGCGTACGAACCTATGAGGGCAGATTAGAGTATCAAATTACAACCCTGAAAATTTACCACTAGTTTGAAGTCTAGATGAAGTAGGAAGGGACTTTAATGTAACAATCTTATTACTTATAGGTCTAAAAACATGTTTTTGGAATTAGATCTCAGTAGAAACTTGAGGCAGATTGGACGAGAAACACGTGATTGAGGAAGCTTTTGCTCAAATCCTTGAGTTGTTTATAATTATATCTTCAGAACATGAGAGATGCTTTTCATGGGATTCGGTTGAATCTAACGTTAGCAAGTATTTTACGCCAGAAGAACACATGGATGGCTGTAACATATCCAGAAACACTATTATGTCATATACTTGATCACTGTTTTCAATATTGGCTTTATACCAATACTTAAAAGAAAAACATTTGGTATGTTGTTTTGCTACAGATATAGCAGAAAATAATATGTTCCTAATGAAGTTCTGTTGTTCTCCTTTATCTTCACTCTATCATTTTAAAGTCTATTTCTACTTTAAGGTTATTCTATGTCTTTGGCTTGGCATCCTTGCGCCACCTTAATGATGAGGAATAGGGATGTTATCGATGTTGGATTCTCAATGTGGTTAAACAGAAATTTGACATAAATTGTGTTGTTCTTCCAGTCACTTCTTTTATGGACAGCATTCACATGGGATATCTAGTAACAATTCACATGCAGACTAATTTAGTTTAGGCTTTAATCGAGGTGAACACAGATTAAATTATGCTGTCCCTGAATATTTTGTTTGGAAGCATATCAATATTATTTTGTGCAGTAAATTGCAAGTTACCTTTATTATGAAATGAAGGTTGAGGTGTTTACTCTCCAATAGATTAAACATGAATACATATATCACAGGGGGAACAGTTGAAAAGAAGGAATGGTGAACTCCAAGCTGATGTGCAGCTGGCTCCTTTGCTGGCCTCTGACAGGTAGTTTTTGTATACTGATCCTAGCGTGTTTGTGTAAATCATTCTGACGGAAGAAGTGCCTGCCAGGATTAATCTTGGACCGACAACTTGCCCACAAAAACTTGAATCGAAGATTCCAAAGTACATTAGCACCCGTGTTAATGAGCTTTATCCTGTCAAGAAATCAAGTGAGAGGTGTAGAATGCTTTATGGAAAAGAAACAGCCAAGGTCAGAAATTTTTCTTTACTTTAAAGGTGCATAAGCTATCAGTTATGCAACTCACAATAGATACTTGCTGATTAAATGATCTCTGATGACAGTGAGTATTTATTCCTTTTCTTTATTAGCAGGACCCTTGTACTGTCAGCAAAATATCCCATGATGTCATTGATTCTTCTGTTACTTCCATTATACCTCCCAGGGATGAGTCTTCGCTTCCATGGTACTTCCTTTATCTAGGTTTCTAAGGAACACAAACAAGGTTTATGTTTCCTACTGCTTATTATACACTTTTGATGTTCAACCTCAGTGATAAGGCTAACATTCTTAATGATGTGGGACGTCCTGACTCGTCTGCCAAAGAAAGTGGTGAACACGGATTTCGGAAGATTGAAAAATGTAGTCTGAGTGCCTTGCGCAATGTTGTTGAGATTCATTTGGGAAATGAGAAGTCTTCAGATTCTGCAAAAGTTGATATGGTAATCATTAAACTGGCTAGCCCTTGCAGTTCATTTACACTTGAAATCCTTTAATGTGTGAATCCTGCTTGACTGGTCTTTTCATTTATAGCAAACAGCATTAAAAGGATTAGTTGCACGTGATATCCCTGGCAGCTCTAGTTCTTGGGCCGACTCTTCACTGAAGCATGGTGATCTTCTGTCAGTATCTTCAAGAAGTTTCTGTTCTGAATTTCAAATTCCTGGCTGTAAGACTCCTCTGGATTTCACCTTGAAAACTACATTGCGATTGGTTTCATCATCCTCAGTGAAATGGTGAGTGTATTTATGCTTTTCATAGATACTTTCTTCATTATCGTTATTGCTTAACGCTTCTTCTTCTTCTTCTCGTTCTTTTCTTTTCCAAATCTGTGTTCAAGATGATTGGTTATAAAATTTTCTTTCTATACTTAGTCTGAAATTTGCTTGCACAGAGCTGCTCTTATATTGCTAAATTTATTTTTTCCTTCGAAGTTTCTTAAACGGAAACTCTCTTTTGAAAAGCAAGTTAGAAGAGTTATTTTATGGTTTCAGCGTGTGCTTTTACTTTTGAGAATTAGATATCAAGCTGTTCCTTTCAATATAAAGGTCGATTGCTATATATTGTTATATTTAGTTATTTACTGGTTCTACATGCTTCACCTGTGAGTATTACTTTGAAAAGTGTTGTCCATGATAACCTTAAATTCCATTATAAAGTGGTCTGGGAACTTACTGATTAGTTGCCCGCCTAGACGACAGAGAGCTAGGCCGCTTTGGGAGGGCTTTAGTAGGTGTAGACCACTAAAATGTGCCACACAACATAAAAAACTGTTAAAACAGACCACCTAAGTACTTAATGGGTGAAGATAGAGATTTGGGTCTTAAATCCTAAATTCAGTGAAGTAAAATAAGGCTAGTTGGTTCATGAAAACTTTGTATGATCAAATCGTAAATTCAGTTAACCAAAATAAAGGCTAGTCGATTCATGAAAACTTTGTTATGATAATCACACAAACTCTTTAATATAGTTACGTATTTGCTGTTGTGGTTTACAGGCCTTTGTTTCTTGCTTGCTCGTGCTCTAGTCTTCAAATTTGCCTTACTGTTGTGATATATATTGTTGCATGTTTGATGATTAACAAGTACAACATTGGTAGATGACAGAGTGTCATACATGATAGGATACATAGTAAATTTTTTACATTATACACATCCTGCTTTGAAAATTTTGGTCAAATTTCATTTTTGATGGGTACTTTATTCTTGAATCTTGATCCTTTTGTTATGACTCATTTGTTATTTCTTTTATTGTTATTTGTAATTAGTACTGCTGTTATTGATCATCATGTCTTGAGAGATTAGAGATACATATAATACAATTACCTTACTTATTTCAGGTGTCACAGAATCAGTGCAGGTCCTGCCTCAGTACCTCATATCCATTTTAACAAGGAACAAAACTTTGGCTGCACATCTGGACCAAATATGTCTGCTGATACCATGTACACAAAAGCTTTAACCACTTGGATATATCCACAGTCTTCTCTACCTTCTTCCATTATATCCGTAATGGCCTTATCATCCGTAAAAGGAGGTTTGTTAGGCACAAAAATACTAGTGCAGTCTTAGTTTTACATAAACCACAGTTTAACTGATCATTAACTACTATTTCAATCTTCAGAAAAGGACTTCCTATCTAAAAGACAGCAGGATTGGGAAGATTCATTTCAGAATCTTTACTACATGCTTAGAAGAAACATGTGCAACATCTTCTATGGTATCCACTATTCACTTAAAATCCTAGATGCTTCTTCATCAATGCTTTTAAATTATACATGTATCTTTGCCTAGTGATTCCAAACCCCTTATGATGAAGTACAGTTCATATTTTTGGTTTATGTTTGTGTGTGGTTGCATGCTTTCACATGTGTACATGTGTGTTTGCGTGTGATCCAACAGGTGTCACAGTTAAAATTTCTGTTCATTTTTATATTGGGAGGCTCATTCAGTTGTTTGATACTTGCAATAATATCAACCCATATAAGTATGGAGAACCGATCCATGATTATTATCTTCTCTATGTTAGTTAAAGGTTCAAAATATTTTAGTCAAGTACAACATATACCCTGTTTAGTTAACTTGGGTTTCACCCTTGTTGCTATTAAATTGGTGTTCCGGAAAAGGTTAAGTATTTGCGTCGTAGAACAAAATTAGCAAAACAAAATAAGCAAACTAGGCATATATTCTATGATTATAAGGAGTGCTCTATAGTTTTGCCTTGTAGAAGTGTTACCAGCTCTCCAATACGAGGACTAAGCTCCCACTAGCTATTTTGCTTCATATTCGGAATACTTGCCCACCCCAAAAGTCAAAAATAGAATGTTTATTTTCATTGTCGTGACTGTGAAGTGTATCCTTTAATTTTAGTTTCTCTTTCAGGCTATTTTCCCTAATAAAATTTGATTTTGATAGATGTAGAAAGAGTTCATAGAACTTTTAGGCCCTGTTTGGTACGCGGGAATGGGGTGGAATAGAATGCCATTCTCACTTCTCATTCCCTCATACCAAACAAAACTAGTTTTTAAATGTTGGAATGACCATTCCCCTGGAATGGCCATTCCCACTTTTTATGGGAATGGGCATTCCAAGTGAGAAGATAGGGAATGATCATTCTCATTCAAGGGGAGAATCAAATTAGTTAGGGTTTTTCCAATTATACCCCTATTGATAATAAGAATCAATTTAAAAATCATAATTATGTACTGGTCAAATGAGTTATGTTTATGTTTATGTCATAATTTTATGTTTATGTCATAATTTTATGTACTGATCCCTATCCATTGTACGCCATTCCGTCCCGTTTTTTATACAACGTTTTAAAAGGGAGTTAGATGATGGATTTCCAATAATATTCTCTAGAAAATTTTAAAGGAGATAAGTCGCAAATTCTTTTTGGAAATATGAGAAATCCAATGTCATGGAATGCCTTATGCGTTGGTTTGATAGAATTAGTACATAAAATTTTCAAGGTCGGCATTTGAAAGATGCGATATTCTTTTTTTGGACCTATGAAAGATGCGATAATCTTTTATTTATTTTTATTTAATTTTTTAAGACTAAGAAATAGTGAGAATTGTTTAAAAAATATAAACGAAACATACACCTTATCGATAACATGCACATTAGTATAACACATACTAGATTAATATAACATATGCATAAATAAATTTTTTTAGTTATTATCATTAATGCTTATTTTTATCTTATTAAAAATCTATGTTGTTATAAGGGCATTATTAGAAAATGAGATTCCATTCTCACTTGTGAACTAGTGATACCAAACATGGGAATGAGAATTAGATTTTCATTCTAGCTTCATTCTATAAACGCACCCAAACAAGAGAATGAGAATGGCCATTTCATTCTTACATACATTCCATTTCATTCCTTTTTCCATTCCATTCTCACTTGACTTCATTCTCACGTACCAAACGAGGCGTTAGGGACGTGTAAGGATGTCTTTTGCTAGTCTAGAAACAGGTGCTTGTACATGACCTTTCTACTTTCTGGAACTCTCTCTTTTTTGGTTGTTGGAGTTTGATCCAGACTGCTGAATCCATTTTGGCCTTGTGATTCTAGGCAAGGGCCATTATTGCATAAAGGATCATTAACATTCTTTAACAAGAGACACACTAATCATGTGGCTTTTTGTAAAGGATACACACGTTCCGATTTGTCTAGCTCCTAAGCGGTATGTGTTAGATCTAAATCAATAAAACTTGAGATCTAAAACCATATAGCCATGATTAATTCAAAGAGATTAACAAAATCAAAAGAGAGCGGAAGCTTATACCTGAGTCCATAGATTGATCTTGATTTTTGGGTTTTGGATCTTCTAACCTTAGGGTTTTCTCTTTAGCCGAATTTCTCTCTTAGATGGGGTTGAAGAGAATTAGAGAATGTAACCCTAGGTTAGGGACCATAACCCCTTATTTATAGATGTTGTACTTTTGTAATTTAGCCCCTCAATAAATCACAATTACAACCTGGTATCTGCACATATAACCCCATGATTATATTTAAATACCCATTAACCCAACTTAATTGATCACTTTAGTGGGTTATCCTGAAAGATAGCAATACACATTGATTAATCATATGTGCCCACAAATAGATTTATTAGATTAAATCCAACAATCTCCCACTTGGGCACCATATGATTCCTTAAACTGTGTATAACCTTATGAGCTCAAAAATTGCTATCACTGAAATGGTATTTCCGAACAATCTCGTCCATTGACTATATCAATATAGGATCAAAGCGGCCTTCGTCACATTTATCGTGACTCGACCCATCAATGGTCACATATACCAATACAATCAAACGACATAGATCAATCATGGATGTGCAGCATGAAAATTACATGCAATGTGATCAGTACATGTCTATTTTCAACTGGTCCTCCTTAGTGAGGTCAAAACCAAACATAATGTAACAGAGTGTCTTAACTGAATACTTTATTCTGATCAGACAATACAACCAAACATAAAGCACCACAAATACAAACTCCCACTAAAACATAATATCCTCAAATAATACCACACCCATATGAGCAGTATGCTCATGAAAGACCTTAGGTGGCAATCCCTTAGTAAGAGGATCAGCTATCATGGAGTTTGTCCCAATGTGCTCTATGGATATCTGTCCACTCTGTACCCTTTCTTTCACAACCAGGAACTTAATGTCAATATGTTTTGACTTAGTTGAGCTCCTGTTGTTATTGGAATACATTACTGCAGATTTATTGTCACAATATAGCCTTAGTGGTCTTTCAACATTTTCCAAAATGCGCAGTCCCGTGACAAAATTTCGCAGCCATATTCCCTGATTGGATGCCTCATAGCAAGCTACAAATTCTGCTGCCATAGTGGAGGAAGCTACTAGTGTTTGTTTGACACTTTTCCATGATATAGCTCCTCCTGCTAACATATAAATGTAGCCTGATGTAGACTTCCTGCTATCTTGGCATCCAGCAAAATCAGAGTCCGAATACCCAATGACCTCTAATTTCTCTGATTTTCTGTATGTGAGCATGTAATCTTTTGTTTTCTGAAGATACCTCATAACCCTTTTGACTGCTATCCAATGATCCATACCAGGGTTGCTTAAGTATCTGCCTAACATCCCAACAATGTACGCAATATCCGGACGCGTACATACCTGAGCATACATTAGACTTCCTACAGCCGAAGCATAAGGAATCTTCTGCATTTCCTGAATTTCAAGGTTACCTTTAGGGCACTGATTGAGACTAAACTTGTCTCCTTTAGCAACAGGGGTGTCACCTGGTCTGCAATCTTGCATGCCAAACCTTTTAAGTACCTTATCGATATAGCTCTTTTGTGATAATCCAAGAATACCCCGAGAGCGATCTCGATGTATCTGGATCCCTAATATAAAAGAGGCGTCCCCAAGATCTTTCATCTCAAAATTCTTTGATAGAAATCTCTTGGTTTCGTGCAACATGCCTATATCATTAGTGGCAAGCAAGATGTCATCCACATACAGAACCAGAAAAATATACTTACTCCCACTGAACTTGTGATATACACAGTCATCAACAATGTTCATCTCAAAACCGAACGAGATAACTATTTGTTGAAACTTATGATACCATTGACGAGGAGCTTGCTTGAGTCCATAGATGGATTTCCTTAATTTGCAGACCATATTCTTTGGGTCTCCCGACACAAAGTTTTCTGGTTGCACCATATAGATCATCTCATCAATGTCTCCATTGAGAAATGCAGTCTTAACATCCATCTGATGTAACTCAAGATCATAATGAGCAACAAGTGCCATGATTATTCTGAAAGAGTCTTTCGATGAAACCGGAGAGAAAGTCTCTGTATAATCAATGCCTTCCTTTTGAGTATAGCCTTTAGCCACAAGACGTGCCTTATACCTCTCCACATTACCGTTTGCATCCCGCTTGGTTTTAAAAATCCATTTACAACCAATTGGTTTTGCACCTTCTGGTAATGGGACAAGTTCCCAAACCTTATTGTCTTGCATAGACTTGTACTCTTCATTCATGGCATCAATCCACTGTTGAGAGTTAGAACTTTTCATGGCCTGAGAGAAGTTGATTGGATCATCTTCTAACATTCCACTACTTTCCTCATGTTCTTGGAGAAATACAATATAATCATCCGGAATAGCATTTCTCCTTTCTCTCGTGGATCTCCTTAATGGCACTGGTTCTTGAGGTTGTTGAGTTTGTTCTTCTGGAACAGGGAGTTGTTCAACATTATCATCTTGAGGTTCCGGATTTACTTCTTGAGCAACAACAGGTATAGGAACCTGAATATTGTCAAAAGTAACTGTATGGATTGGATCTGAAGCCAATTCCTCCTCAAAACTAATGTCTCTAACCTTATTTCTCCCCCCAAACTCAACATCCTCAAAGAATGTTGCTGTTCCCGTCTCAAAAATGTTCCTTATAGTGGGATCATAAAACTTAAAGCCCCTAGAGCGTTCAGAGTATCCAATAAAGTAGCTGCTAACTGTTTTGGAGTCCAATTTCTTTTCATTTGGCCTATAAGGCCTTGCCTCAGCTGGACATCCCCAAATATGTAAATGCTTTAAACTGGGCTTTCGACCAGTCCAAAGCTCATAAGGTGTTTTAGCAACTGCTTTACTTGGTACTCTATTCAGAATGTAAGCTGCTGTCTTAAGTGCTTCTCCCCAGAGTGACTCTGGTAAAGAAGAATGAGCAATCATACTTCTTACCATATCCTTAAGAGTCCTGTTTCGTCTTTCAGCTACACCATTCATGCTAGGTGAACCCGGCATGGTGTACTGTGGGACGATACCGTATTCCTCTAGGTATCTAGCAAATGGTCCTGGACGTTGTTCACCTGAACCATCATATCTACCGTAGTACTCACCACCACGATCAGATCTGACGGTTTTAATTCTTCTGTTGAGTTGATTCTCAACTTCAGCTTTATAGGCTTTGAACATGTCCAGAGACTCAGATTTTTCATGAATAAGATATAGGTGCCCATAACGTGAGTAATCGTCTATGAATGATATAAAATATTGTTGACCATTCCAGGATTCCGTAGGGAATGGCCCACAAATATCCGTATGTATCAATTCTAAGACATCCGAAGATCTGTTGGCACCTAATCTTTTCACTTTGGTCTGTTTTCCCTTGATACATTCAACACATACGTCGAAGTCCGAAAAATCAAGGGAATCCAAAATGCCATCAGACACAAGACGCTCAATTCTACCTTTTGAGATATGACCTAAGCGCTTATGCCATAATGTCGCCGAATTTTCCTTATTTAATTTACGCTTAGTACCACGTGATTCCACATGCAAGGATTCATTGTAAGAAGCAATTGTATCAAGCAAATATAGGTTGTCATAAATACTCAAGTAACCGGTTCCCACAACATTTGAATTAAAAGATAAACTGAATTGACTGTTTCCAAATGAACAAGAATAACCTGATTTGTCCAATACAGAAACAGAAACCAAATTCCGTCTAAAAGACGGTACTACAAAAGTATCTTTTAAATCCAAATAATAACCAGTTCCTAACAACAACCTAAAGTGCCCAATTGCTTCCACATCTACCGATTGTCCGTCGCCCACAAAGATGTGTCTTTCAACATCACTTGGCTTTCGGTAGCTCAGGCAACCCTGCATAGAAACACTTATGTGAGTAGTAGCACCAGAGTCTAACCACCAAGTGTTTCTAGGTACTGAAGCTAAATTAACCTCAGAACAGACCAAAGCAAGGAACGTACCCTTATTATCACGCCAGGCGTGATATTTTGTACAGTCCTTCTTTACATGTCCAGGCTTCTTACAGAAGAAACAACCCTGATTATCCTTATGTTGTTTCTTCTCAACTGGACCCTTAGCAGCTTCCTTATCATTCTTCCTTTTCTTGCCCTTATCCTTAGAGGCATAGGCCAAATGAGCACTTTCTGTCTTATCTTGCTTCAACCTGTCTTCTTCTTGCACACAGTATGAAATGAGCTCATTTAGAGTCCATTTCTCCTTTTGACAGTTATAACTGACCTTAAATTGGTTAAACTGTGCAGGAAGAGACAACAAAACCAGATGCACTAATAACTCGTCACAAAGATCGAGTTTAAGTGCCTTAAGCTTTGAAGCAATATGAGACATTTCCATAATGTACTCCCTGATATTTCCTTTGCCCTTATACTTCATTGAAATCAAGCGAGCTAAAAGCGTGCTTGTTTCTACCTTATCGTTTTTCGCAAAACGCTTCTCAATTTCGGCAAGGAAATCTTTAGCCTTAGTAATCCCTTCGGATTCTATGCCCCTGAAGGCTTCCGGAACGCCGCGCTTAATGATCATAAGACTCATGCGATTTGAACGCTCCCACTTCTCATGCTCCTTCTTTGCATCAGGAGTGCTATCCGCATTGAGAGGTTGGGGTTGTTCAGTTCTTAATGCATAGTCAAGATCCATGCAGCCAAGAACAATTAATATGTTCTCTTTCCAAACCTTGAAGTTTGTCCCATTTAGCATGGGAATTGAGTTGATGTTAGCAGAAATTGTTGCAGCAGATGCATTAGCTGAAATAAAACAAAAGAATGCTCACATCAATAACCATAATCAATAAAATTCAAATAATGACAATCCCCATCCAAGATACCGGCACAACATTAATATCAAGTCTTTGGACAGTAATATTAACTTGTAAGTGATACCTTGTTGCAATGATCAAACATTGACAATAACTCATGTCAAATAATGAAACTATCTTTGGATCGATTCATTATTCACATGTAAACCTTATAATTGTCACACGCTTATCATCGCAGATGTGTATACAGTCTAAATAAATATTAACCTTCCTTTGGGCCGATTAAATATTTACACGAAAGCATACACACAAACATCTCACATTCCTCATGAACAATCTACACAAGAGAGGTTACTTTGGCAACTTCTTGTTTCAATTAATCAATTGGAGTGAGAGACAACCTTAATACCTTAGTGTCATAATATTTGAATTAAATAATTGATTAAAAACCGAATTAGATTTAAATTAAAAAATTTAAATCAACTGAATTTCCAAAAACTTAATTGGGGTCTCACAGCTTAATTAGGGCCCATAACTTAATTGAATAAATTAAGTATACCAAAGTGGACCCATGAAAAGCCGAGGCTTAACCATAATGAACACGAAGTTCCCTTAACTTCGAACGCGAGGTTCGACTGTATTGAGTACGAGACTCACTTAAGCACGAACGCGAGGTTCGTCTGAAAATGAACGAACGCGAGGTTCGTTTGATAAAAGAACGCGAGGTTCAACTTGGGAACGAACGCGGGGTTCGTTAAAAAAAATGAACGCGAGGTTCAACTGAAGTACGAACGCGAGGTTCGTCTGAAGTACGAACTCGAGGTTCGTCTGAAGTTCGAACGCGAGGCTCGACTGAAGCACGAACGCGAGGGTCGTCTGAGGACGAACGGAGGTTCGACTGTATTGAGTACGAGACTCACTTAAGCACGAACGCGAGGTTCGTCTGAAAATGAACGAACGCGAGGTTCGTTTGATAAAAGAACGCGAGGTTCAACTTGGGAACGAACGCGAGGTTCGTTAAAAAAATAAACGCGAGGTTCAACTGAAGTACGAACGCGAGGTTCGTCTGAAGTACGAACGCGAGGTTCGTCTGAAGTTCGAACGCGAGGCTCGACTGAAGCACGAACGCGAGGCTCGTCTGAAGTACGAACGCGAGGTTCGTCTGAAGTACGAACGCGAGGTTCGTCTGAAGAACGAACGCGAGGTTCGTTAAAAAATTGAGCTTGACGCTCACCTGAGTTGAACGCGAGGTTCACCTTGGGAACGAACGCGAGATTCGTTGAAATTGAGCTTGACGCTCACCTGAGTTGAATGCGAGGTTCACCTTAGAACGAACGCGAGGTTCGTTAAAATTGAGCTTGACGCTCACCTGAGTTGAACGCGAGGTTCACCTTAGAACGAACGCGAGGTTCGTTGAGCGCGAAGCTCGGTTAAAATTGAACGAACGCGAGGTTCGTTTGAGGTAACCACCTCCTTAATTTTCGCCATGAACCCTTAGGGTTTCAAATTGAAACCGTCGCCGTCAAACCCAAAAAATCTTTGATTTTTATTTTCAAAACAGATCCAGAATTGGAAAAAAATGAAGAAAAAATCAAAGAAAAACCCAAAAAATTCCCAAAAGTTACTGTTCACCAGCGATTTTTCAGTTACTGTTCATCCGAAAAATACTTTACTGCTCACCCCAAAAAATTTCGGTACTGTTCACCGAACATTACTGTTCATCCGAACCCAAAAAAAATGAATCTTTAACCAGAGATTTAAGATCAAAAACCCAATAAAACTTAAATCCCTAAGAATTAATCAAGGTGGCTCTGATACCACTTGTTAGATCTAAATCAATAAAACTTGAGATCTAAAACCATATAGCCATGATTAATTCAAAGAGATTAACAAAATCAAAAGAGAGCGGAAGCTTATACCTGAGTCCATAGATTGATCTTGATTTTTGGGTTTTGGATCTTCTAACCTTAGGGTTTTCTCTTTAGCCGAATTTCTCTCTTAGATGGGGTTGAAGAGAATTAGAGAATGTAACCCTAGGTTAGGGACCATAACCCCTTATTTATAGATGTTGTACTTTTGTAATTTAGCCCCTCAATAAATTACAATTACAACCTGGTATCTGCACATATAACCCCATGACTTATTTAAATACCAAATTAACCCAACTTAATTGATCACTTTAATGGGTTATCCTGAAAGATAGCAATACACATTGATTAATCATATGTGCCCACAAATAGATTTATTAGATTAAATCCAACAGTATGTAGGTTGCCCACCTATAGTTTTGGGGGTGTCAAGGGGATCACAGTCTGCGTACATGGACTACACCTTTTAGGCCTTGATTGTGATTTCCTCCGTTGCAGTCTCCACATCCTCCAATCTCCTCCAACCTCCAACTATCAACATCTCCTCTACCTCCTACAACCTTTAGCAAAACCTTCTTGACCACCACTTGAACGAAGAAAGAAACCCACCTAGGCGCCTGTTCGACGCCTAAGTTTTTTATAATATTGGCATTTACTATAAATTATTGTAGTTAAAAAATAAAAAAATAGGAAAGCCGTCTAGGCACCTAGGTTCTAGGTGTCGGGTCCAACTCCTAGACCGCCTAGCACTTTCTATAACATTGCCTGTCCCATTAATGGGTTGAGATTTTTAAAGCCTTTACAATTGTTGAAACACCTAAAAAGAACCAGTGTCCTTTCATGCATTACTGCATTGCATAGACATGTTTTATCTTTGTTTCAGACTATTTTCATAATTATCTACTTGAAATATTTTGCAAATTTTCGACGATATTTCCTTTCATTTTACTCTCTCATTCATTTTGTTTGATGGAATTTTGCAGTTTATACTACACAGTTTGTAGTATTATTCATTGGTGGCAACTTTTTGGGGAAGAAGCATTCATGTAATGCTTACCTTTCACAATCTACCCGAGGTTTACGATCCTTGCTGAAAAAACATGTAAGCTCCTAGTTTGGGTTTTTTCACACTAGGAATACATTAAAAAGAAAAATTCCTTGGCATTCATTCTCTCCAAAAAAAAGAAAGAAATATTAATATCGAATCTATGTAAAGTTGCTCACCACATAAACCAATCAGGGGCAAATCAGAAACCAATCAGGGGCAGATCAGAACAAAAGATGTTTTCTAAAAACTGGCTAAATAGATTAAATTACTTGTTATGCTAGGTTGTCTTCTTCGAAGTACCTAGTTGTGAGCTTTTTATATTTATAATTGTATTCGTTGGCTTTATGCAAGTAACAGCGTCACATTTCAGTCATACCTTTGCATGTATGGTTCATATTACTCGCTGTGGCAGTGCAAGTTTGTTTTCAGTTATTAAACTTGATTGTTTCTTTAGATTGTAAGAACTAAAAAAAGACCTATATAATAATGGTCATAATACATTCATTATTCACAGGGAATTTGACATATACTTGGGGTTAGGGATGCATTCGATCCGGAAACGGCTCGGATATGATACTTACCATATCCATATCCGCTTACCCATCTCGTATATGGATATGGATACGAATATACCTATGTAAGGAAAATTTATATTCATATCTGCTAAAATTGGATACAGATACGAATATACAAGCGGATATGCATGTAGATACAAAATAGATATAATATTAAAAAAAATATAGTTTATGTGATGCGAAAGAGTTCATTAATATGTCCATTATATCTGAAAAGTTAAGATGAGACATCTTGATCGTCAAAATTAACTTCAAATCCATGATCTAAGATCTAAGAATTAAAACTATCGTAATAATATGACTAATGTGTATTTGGATATTTCGGATACGGATCGTATATTTCACTACAAAAACATATTCATAATAACCATATCCTATCGGTTATAGATTTGAGTAATCATATCCTTATCCTATTGGATACGGATACATATATTTCCTCGGATACAGATATGGTTTAGCACCCCTACTTGGGATCCTCATGAATGCCTGTCTGTGATTGGTTACTAATTTTGTCTGTTTAGTTAGATCTATTATCTTCTGCTATGATATAACTGCTTACTTGACATTGGTTACTAATTTTGTCTGTTTAGTTAGATCTATTATCTTCTGCTATGATATAACTGCTTACTTGACTATATCCAATTTTTCCAAATTTTAAACAGGATATTCATTTCTCAATGCCTCTCTGCTGTGTTGAAGTGGAACAAGCTGCTGCTGATGATTTAGTTGAGCTCTCAGAGATTGAGAAGCGAAATTTGGGCCAGGTTTTAGCCTATCTTTTTTTTACTATATATTCTGTGTTATCTGTTTTATTTCCCATGCATTTTTTTCAAAGTACTGACTTTGATGATTATTTCTCTTCCCTTTGTAGACCATACAAATGGATTCTATGAATGATGTGGATAACAACCCTCAGTCTCTCCTAGCATTTACTGGAAATGAAATTGTCCATGGCTTATATGACTTTCTGCTAAATTACAGGTGATATGGTTGTTTCTACTTTCTGTTTGCTACGTATCATGTTTACATTGGATCTAAGTGTTTTTCTTTTCCTTTTTATTCTTAAGGTTCTTCCTGAATTCTTTGACGGGTGTTGACGTTCCTGTACTATATGCACCGGTGCCATTTCAAAATGCTTCTCTCTCTGTTCCAGAGGTCAGTTTGATTAGCTACACTGCTTTGCTAGTTTTGTTTATACTGGGATGTAGAATCATGTTACCTACCGAAAAACCAGTGTATAATTTGCTATGAAGTGATTCATATAACAGAACTTGCATTTCCTAAATTTGAACTTGCATTTCCTAAATTAAGGAACATAGGAAAACCATATTTTTTTGTTCAGGAAGAAGAAACACTAAGATGGCTGGTTAAAACAGTCTTTCTGGCTGTGCTTCACTTGTTTCATGGATCATAATGGAGAAATAGTGGAATTTGGTCTTAAGCACCATGATATAATTATTCTCTACGTTTATGCTGAATTTCCTATTTTACATATTGAGCATTTACTGCCATGCACTGTCAAACTTGGTTGAAATATGTTCCTTCTTGTTAATCCCTTTTTTTTTTCTTCAGGTAAGATGCAGGGAGATGAGGAGAGCTGATGCAGTTCTTCCTTGTTCTAGCGGGTCATATGCAGAGGGCAGTGAAGTCACTATAGGCTCTGGAAGTGCTGTTTGCTATAGTATTGAAATAAAGGATACAATTATTCCACCATGGACTGTCTCTGGAATTTGTGCAGCAATGAGATCAGATGGTAGAAGTTTCGAGTCTAGGTATGTGAAGATCTGTCTTAGACTTTGCAGCGGCTAGTACTTAAATATAACACAACAATAACAACAAAGCCTTATTCCCAAAATTTTCGGGTTTGCTAAATCATATTCTTCCGTGCAGTTTTCTTATGCTCCATCTCTAAATTAATTATTACGATGTCTTTTTTAATTGCTTCCAACCAAGGTCATCTAGTCCTTTTTATCCCACGTGTTGAGGATTCACGGTGCTAATCAGCCATCTGTCTAGCTTCCAATATATGTATAATGGAGGATTTCTTTCGGATCTCTCTATAAGCCGCGCTCTGTGATTTCCCACTCCCCTAGAGAAAATTCGAAATACTCACACATACAGTCACAGGGGGTAAATCCCTAACATGAATACCTAAATACTCTTGCACCTTATGAAAAAAACTTGTTCCATGTTGGTGACATCGGAAACTGCCTGCTGAAGTATCCCCACATGACAACATCATGAGCTATAATCTTATCACTTACCTAAAATCGAGCATTTAGTAATCTCTATCGTACACGATCAAACCATCTCAATCAAATTTCTCTCATTTTATCGAGAAACTTCTTAAAATCTGAATAAAAATGTGTATATAGATTCAACACACTATTGAACCTTATGCTTGGAAGATCTTTGTTTTGTGCTAATTGCAGCTTCACAACTGAGCCATCATCAATAGGTTTGAATGTTGCCCTTGAGTCTCTCTGCCAGGGACATGATCCATCTACAGATTCGAGTAACTCCTTGCCAAAAGATGGTGATGCCTTGGGAGTTCCTGAAGCTATTCCAAGTCCTCAATTGCGTTCGTCTTCATTGAGGTCTCTCAAATATTCGAACGGCTCTTATGTGGCTTATGTTACGCCTGTCTAACATGGCTTTGGTTCGTGCATGTAACTTCAGCATATATTCTTTTGTGAGACCATAAAAATTTTCTTGAATTTCTCTCCGTTTTAGGAAGGAAAAGAACTTTGTTGTATAACATTTATTACACATAAAAACTTTTCTCAGTATCTATACTCTTGCAATGTTTGAAAGTCAAACCTGAAAATTTTCTTAGAATACTTTTTCATTTGTTTTACGCAGATCCCTACTACAGTATTACAGTTGATCAATTGTGATATCTGATGAAGACAATGTGTTCTTTCTTTTTGTTATTGTAATAAATACTGGATTAATTGCTTTTAGTAGTAGTTTGTACTGAAAACAGGCTATATTGCTATCTCTAGCATAACAATGGCAATTTTAGAAATATTAAGTTAATAATAAAGCGAAGGATTGATTCATGCAAACTTAATAGGAATATATGGTATCGAGCAAATAAGTAGGCATCTATGGTAACATAGCAGTTCTTTTATTGTGCCAAACGTAATTATCTAGTTTCATCAAACAAGGCGTATTTGGGGTTCGAACTAATAAAGGGAAAAAAAAAAATTCAGCAAAATGCTAGGGTTCTTTGGTAAAATTATAGAAAAATTGCTCTCCCTCGAAACTTATCAGGCACAGATAAATAATTAAAAAGAGAGTAGCAAAGCTATCTATTCTACCATATGAAGGAAGAACTGAAGAGCTTGGGCGCAAAGAAAATTAAAGATGGAAATTGGATTTTACTTGAGGCAGGAAATTTTTTTTATTTTGCATAAGTTTGATTTATTCTCTTAATCCTCGTTCGCACCAATATAAACATCCCTTCTGTTAAATTTCCGCGTTGTCCCTCTCTTTCACACTCACACTAAAATTCATATTTCTCAATTAAACTAACTCAATTTTAATTTTAATAAAAGTTTTCAATTCATTACTTCAATAATCTATAAGTTTCTTTATATTTTTTTTATCGCATGCGTTGTGAATGTACCATTGAACTAGTAAATAGTGCAAGGGGAACAAAAATAACCATTTTGCTAAGGTATAGCGGATACCCCAACAACAACCCGCTCCTCATCTAACCCGACCCGATAGGGAAACGCTTTTCCTACTTCGAGGAATCGGAAACCCCCGGACCCCAATTCTAGAAAAGCAGCCGGACATTAGAAAAGAAAGAAAGAAGAAACATAAAATCAAAATCCGTTTCAAAACCCTAATCCTTCTCCATCCAGGAATTTGTCACCTCAGCGTTAAGAAAACCTTAGAAATAAATCTCTTTATAAATTTTGCTTCGTTTTATTCTTTGGGGTTTCCTGTTACTTTATCACCATTCGGTAGGCAAGCCAACGAAGATCTCGTGAGAGCTTTGAATCAATCAGTAGTAAGCTCAGAATTCGATCCATCTCAGGGAAAGCAAAGGTAGCGATTGAGACAATCCGGCGGCGTGATTCGAAGCTCTTTAGTCAATATTATGTTTGTTTTATTCTTCGGAAGCAAGCTGAGAGTTTCTCCGATAAATCACAGAAAAGAACCCAAACGGCAATCGTCTCCAATTTCTCAAGTAGTAACACAGGTAATCTTAGATTTTTGTATATTTTTTTTTCAATTAATTGGTTTTCTAATTAGATAAAGTTGGGATCTTGTTGGGTCAATTGCTTCAGTTATGATCTGATTGTTCGTCAAAATTAGGGTTTGCGTTTAATTTTAAGCTTTTGATAAATTTGTTGTTTAGAGATTTCTAATAGCTTTACACAATCTATCGAGAAGGTACTATTAGAAGTCTGAGGCTTTCACTGTTATGATGTGGTTATTTCATATAAATTCTTTTTTTTTGCAGGGTGGTTTTTTATAATCCGATATAAAATCTGTTGCAATTATCCGTTTTCCATTTGTGATGGAGAATTCAAACTGCCGAAAAGTCCGAAACATTTGCATTCTTGCTCATGTCGATCACGGCAAAACAACACTTGCTGACCATCTCATTGCAGCTTGTGGCGGTGGAGTTCTGCACCCTAAACTCGCTGGAAGACTTAGATTCCTGGATTATCTTGATGAGGAACAGCGACGAGCTATTACTATGAAAAGCTCTTCGATTGCTCTTCAATACAAAGACCATTCGATCAATCTCATTGATTCACCAGGGCATATGGATTTTTGTAGTGAAGTCTCTACTGCTGCGAGATTAAGTGATGGAGCTCTTGTGTTGGTTGATGCGGTCGAAGGGGTTCACATACAAACACATGCGGTTCTTCGTCAGGCTTGGGTTGAGAAGTTGACTCTTTGTTTGGTTATTAATAAGATTGATAGGTTGATTACGGAGCTGAAGTTGAGTCCGATGGAAGCTTATACTCGATTGCAGAGGATTGTTCATGAGGTTAATGGGATTGTGAGTGCATATAAGTCAGAGAAATATCTATCCGATGTTGATTCTCTCCTTGCAGTGACGATCGGTGATGACTTGAGCGAAGAATTTGTAGAGGATGACGAGGAGGATACGTTTCAGCCTCAGAAGGGGAATGTTGCATTTGTGTGTGCTTTGGATGGGTGGGGTTTTAGTATTAACCAGTTTGCAGATTTTTATGCATCTAAGCTCGGAGCGAGCAGTAATGCGCTATTAAAAGGTTTATGGGGTCCTCGATATTTTAACACGAAGAAGATGATGATTGTGGGGAAGAAGGGGATGGAGGGTGTTAGTAAAGATCCTCAGCCTATGTTTGTTCAGTTTGTGCTTAAACCTCTTTGGCAAGTTTATCAAGGAGCTTTGGAGGCCGATGGAGATAAAGGGTTGCTAAATAAGGTCATCAAGAGCTTTAATTTGTCAGTTCCGCCCCGTGAACTCCAGCATAAGGATCCAAAGGTTGTACTGCAATCTGTAATGAGTCGCTGGCTTCCTTTATCTGAGTCAATTTTGTTTATGGTTGTTAAGTGCATTCCTGATCCAGTCGCTGCTCAGTCTTTTCGGATTGCAAGATTGCTTCCAAAGAAAGAGGTAGTTGACAAAGACCCTGATTTAAGCTCTGTTATTTCTGAGGCTGAGCATGTGAGGAAGTGTGTTGAGGATTGTGATTCTAGTGCTGAGGCTCCTTGCATAGCCTTTGTTTCGAAAATGTTTGCAGTTCCAATGAAGATGCTTCCTCAAAGAAGTTCCAATGGTGAAGCCCTGAATCACAATTCTAATGGTGAAATTGGAGAATCTGATGAGTGCTTTCTTGCATTTGCTAGGATTTTCAGCGGGGTTCTTCACTTGGGTCAGAAGGTTTTTGTGCTTTCGGCTTTATATGATCCATTGAATGGAGAATCAATGCAAAAACATGTGCAAGAAGCAGAGATTCAATCGTTATATCTTATGATGGGTCAAGGTCTCAAGCCTGTTTCCTCTGCTATGCAAGAAGCAGAGATTCAATCGTTATATCTTATGATGGGTCAAGGTCTCAAGCCTGTTTCCTCTGCTACTGCTGGTAACATAGTGGCAATTCAGGGGCTGGGGCAATATATTTTGAAGAGCGCCACACTTTCATCCACTAAAAATTGCTGGCCTTTCTCAAGCATGATGTTTCAGGTTTCACCAACTCTTAGAGTGGCTATTGAGCCTTCAGACCCTGCTGATATGGGTGCACTAATGAAAGGGTTGAGGCTTCTCAACAGAGCTGACCCTTTTGTAGAAGTTACTGTTTCTGCTAGAGGTGAACAAGTGCTTGCTGCTGCTGGAGAGGTTCATTTAGAGAGATGTATAAAGGATTTGAAAGAAAGATTTGCCAAGGTAAGCTTGGAAGTTTCCCCTCCACTTGTATCCTATAAAGAAACAATTGAAGGGGAAGAATTCAGTTTCTTAGACTACTTGAATTTAAAGGGATCACTTGCTAATAGTACCCAATATGTTGAAAAAACCATTACAAATGGAAGGTTCCTTGTGAGGGTGCAAGTCCTAAAACTCCCGTCTGCTCTAACAAAAATACTTGAAGAGAGTGGTGAGATTTTGGGAGATATAGTAGATGGGAAGTCTAGCAAGATAAATGGAAGCTTGGAAACTTGCGGGTCTCTTGATGACAGTGATTCTGTTGGAACTCTGAGAAAGCGCATCATTGACTCTTTAGAGGCGGAGTTGGAAACTGTTGTGAAAAGCGATAAAGAAAAAGGTGATAACTACAAAAGCTTAGTTTTGCAGTGTCTGCAGAGGATTTGGTCTCTGGGTCCTGGGCACGTTGGGCCTAATATCCTTATTGTTCCTGACTCAAAAGCAAGTGATGTTATTTACTCGAGCGGGGGCCAAAGGGGAATTCTTATACGCGGGTCATGTCATATCTCTGAAAGACTAGGGTTTCTAAAGGAAAACGCCAAAATTTATTCAAATGTCGAAGAATCAAGTGGTGAAGCCAGGTCCTTATATGTTGAAGCTGAGGGTCTCAAAAGCAGTATAGTATCAGGGTTTCAGTTAGCCACTGCAGCTGGACCATTATGTGATGAACCTCTGTGGGGTCTAGCATTTGTATCAGGGTTTCAGTTAGCCACTGCAGCTGGACCATTATGTGATGAACCTCTGTGGGGTCTAGCATTTCTCATCGAACCTTATTTATTTTCAGACAATTCTGAATCTTTAAATCATGCTGGGCAACACGCTAGCCTTAGCGGACAAGTTATGACTGCTGTGAAAGAAGCTTGTAAGTCAGCGGTGCTTCAAAACAAACCGAGGCTTGTGGAGGCAATGTATTTCTGTGAGTTGAGCACACCGACAGAGTATTTGGGGTCAATGTATGCTGTTCTTTCTAGAAGAAGGGCAAAGGTGTTGAAAGAGGAGATGAATGAAGGCTCTTCTCTGTTTACTGTTCACGCATATGTACCTGTTGCAGAGAGTTTTGGGTTTGCCGATGAGCTTAGGAGATGGACATCTGGGGCTTCGAGTGCTCTTTTAGTATTTAGTCATTGGGAAGAATTGGCAGAGGACCCATTCTTTGTTCCTAAAACTGAAGAGGAAATTGAGGAGTTTGGAGATGGTTCGAGTATCCTTCCAAATATGGCTCGGAAGCTCATGAATGCTGTCAGACGAAGGAAAGGGCTTCCAGTGGAGGAAAAGGTTGTGCAGCATGCAACCAAGCAGAGGACGCTAGCAAGGAAAGTATAACTGTAAGTTTTTAGAGGTTTATTCATTACTAATTTTTGTGACTGCAATGTGCATGCTTGAAATATTCTGACATGAATATCAGAAATGTAGTCATGGATCAATTTTGTTTGTTTGTTTGTTTTTGAGTTTGGTTTCAAAATTTTGCCTGTTCCTGGTGACAGTGTTGTAAAATCATTATGTGCATCCGAATCTGTGTTTTTTAGCGGTTAGCGGTTTTCTGTAGTTGTTATGTCATGCATCTTAATCAGCGACCCAAAAGAATAGGTTCTAGATTAAAATACCAGCAAATGATACATACTTCAATCACAATATTGGAAGAAATTTATTTATACATGTTGCAATTTGATATGAATACCCAGTTTGTTTCCACACTGACAATTGAATGGTAAGAGAGACTTCAGAATGTACTCCACATGAAAGTAGCATCATCACTGGCAACCCTACAAGTGTTTGTCACCCTGAATAGCTAGAATCAAGGCCTTGACCTAAATAACTATACCTAATCCTCTACTAGCTTCTAGTTTCAACATCATAAGAACAAAGAAATTGAAGTATCAACTGTATTTCTGTGTCAACAATATCAACAGTCATTGGTGCAGGTTTATGAATCGCAATAATTGGATACAATACTGAATTATGATCAAGGTAGTTATCAGGTGGGTTCAAGTGTTTATTTATATTGTTTTCTGCCAAGAAATCGAGTGTGGTCTGGATGAATATTACCCTTACTTCATTTCTACTTGTCAGCTCAAATTCTCTTGAGTTTCTTTGTTTTAACCCTAAACCCTTGGGTGTCTGATTGCCCCTTTTTAGCCTCTCCCATCATTCCCTCTAACCAACCTAGCTCCTTTTAATTGGCTAAATTGTCATGACAGCTATTTCTTCGTCAGGTTTAATTTCTGTGAGTACATTTAGAAAGATTTTGCATCATTGTAAAGGATGTGGAAGGTTAAGAAATGCATTAGTGTTGCCAAAACTGTAGATTCAGATAGTAAAGTAATGGCTTTGGCTATTTTGTGGGCATCATACTCTTAAACACTCGACTGGGAATTAAAAAATAGGTTACATTGAGAATGAAATCCTATTGACAGGATGAAACTTGATATCAAACTAAAAGTATGCTTGATGGATATGGACTACTACAACATTTAAAAAACACAGTAACCCGGTCATTATGGATTGTAATCTTTTCCAAGTTATATCAATCAGTAGTTAGTAGTTACCCTAAAAATCCGTAATTATGTTATTAAAAAAATGTCATTACTGAAATTTTATCAATAACCTAAAATCAACAAGTTACAGGAACTGTAAAACAATGTGTAAAAAAGATGCAAATAATTCATTCAGCTGATATTATAAGCCAAGGAGATCATGTTTTCTAGATCCATATTACTAAACAACCTAGCTTTTAAGAATACCGTTACTTTTAGTTTGCTAAAAAAAGAAGAAACTAAATAAATAAATGAGAAGTAGGAGAGAGTGTTCCTAGCACGCTCATTATGTATCTTACCAGTGTTGTAAATAGCGGCCAATAGCGGGGCTATAGCGGCGCGAATAGCGGTCGCGGCCCTTCAGCGCTACGCGTAGGGGTTTCGCGGTTGGCTTAAGCGGAAAAATCCGCTATTCATTTGAATAGCGCGTAAAAGCGGATTTTAGCGGGTTAAAAGTGGGTTTTCGCGGTTAAAAGCGGATTTTCGTGGTTAAAAGCGGATTTTTGTTATTAAAAGCGGCTAAACCCGCTAAACCCACTATCACACATATTATGATACTATATTTCTTGAATTTCTTCATAGTTTCATTCATACAACAAGCTTATTAATTGTTATTTATTGATAATACAAGAAATTTATAACTAATTGAATTTTTAGATTTTTTTATGAATTTTCTTATTATTTAGGATATTTAAATATATTTAAATTTGACCGCTATTTGACTATGCGCTATTTGCTGCGATTTCGCCGTAATAGCCCGATATAGCCTTAGCGGTATCTCGCCGCGACGCGCCGCGATCCGCTATCAGCAACCTTGGGGGGGATCATAAATCAGAGACCCAAAAAGGAATCTAAATGGAGCAATTACAGAAAAAAGAGGGTAGTCAGAAAACAAATAAATGATACAGACTTTCATAACTAAATTAGATCCAAGAACTTTATTTATACAGTTAGCAAATTGATACAAACACCCAATTCATTCCTCAACATTAACAGAACTTAGTGATAAGGGAGACTTCACAAACTATTCCGCAGGAAAATAGCTTCATCACTAACATTAGAAGTTTCGTCACCCAAACCAGTTACTATAGGGATCATGATCCAGAATCACACTTAGAAAATATAAGGTATTAAGGCCTTGACCTCTCTAGGAAATCTTTCAAACTTGGAGAGATACCATTTTCTCGTAGCAAAACTCCTACCTATCAAATAGACAGTAGTTCCCAAGGCGAAAGAAAGGGCATACATAGTTTGTGCAATGAGAGTGATTCCATAAAAGGCTATGATCTCGAAGAGATAATGTGGGCATATAATCAACCCGAAGAGACCTCCCTTTGGGATCTTGTAGCCTTTCTCATTCTTTTGTCTCAGTTTTGACAGGAGGACATGGTGGTAAAAATTGCCTGCAATTCCTATTAGAAACAGAACGAGTCCTGGATATTTCAAATCTATTGATGGTTGAGTCATGTTTTGAGAAAGATATTGTGTGTATATCATGCTCACCGTGCCACTAAGATAACTTGAGGTTATAGGAACTGCTGAGCTAAGGAGTATCTGTCCACTGTACTGATGAATGAACAAAACCTGGAAAATAAAATAGAAGGATATAAGTCAGTATTGTTACTAGTATTTTTGTTGGTTCTATATCTGGTCAGGTTAAAGTATTGCGATTCATATATTACATTTGGTGTTAAAAAAAAGAAGAAAAAAAAAACTGAACTTTAATAGGAGGTTTTGCACAAAGACTCAATGAATTTAATCATTTATAAATCAATCATAGAAAAATACCTCAGGAACTCCTCACTTAAAGTATCGTGATTGACAATAGTTACTTTAAACTTTGGACAAACATCTATATACTAAATGTACCTTCTATGTTATCCTTCTCTGGTTGCGGATAGGTAGAAATTAAAAACTAAAGATGTACTCTAAATTTTTTTCACCCTACCCTTTAACGTTGTCTATGAAAACTTCTAATGGTTCAGGGCGATTCAGGATAAATTTGAAAGTTCGAAGGGGTTTTCTTTGATTTATAACATTCAGAGTGTATATTGTGTTGTAGGTCCAGTCCAAGATAAGGCCCACATGATGTCCACATAAATTAAAATTCTATCTAGAAAAGGATTTTGATGATCTAATTGTAATAGGAATAAGTTTGGAGGACTTGAAAATAAAATTCATTTATAAAGGAATTCTATTTATGAGAAACCTGTAATTTTTTCGGTGCTATAGAAAACCGTGACCAGTAACCTGAGAGAAAAAGTGGGGAGAGAGAAAAAAAGAGAAAAAGTGAGATTTCGGATAGCTCGGTTGTCCGATTGCAATGATTCAAAAGTCGTCGTCTTTAGAACAACGACGCCGTCAAGAGTACGGTGTTGGTTTCTCCGCGGGTGTTGGAGATTTTTGGTCAGACGAGTTTTAGGGTTTTGGTGCCTTAGAGGTAATAATGTATCTTTCTCTTGTGATTTAATTCTCAAGTTCAGGTGAACTTGGAGGGATTATACTCTTGATTCATAGTGAAATATTTCTCTCTGGATTGCCACGTGAACGTAGGCACGATTTGCTGAACCACGTTAAATCTTAGTGTTTGCTTGCTTGTGGTATTTTCATTAGTGACGTTATTCGTTTAGTGTTTAATTTCACAGATTAATTTCCATAAAATCCCTAACATATTGGAGGAGAGGGGTGGTGGTTAATGGTTATGAAACTTACCCTTATATTTTATTTGCATTCACGTATTTCGTCAAACTGATCAAAAGTAAGCATAGTACTAAAGTTTAATATTCTGGAACTTAGAGCGACACATTGATGGCCTACATAACTAATTTTCTACTAGCTTCAATGTGATAAGAACAAAGAAATTGAATGTCCAACCGTATTTCTCTATCAACAGTATCAGTATTTTGTGGGGAGGATGGGTCGCAATAATTGAATGCTGACCACCGTGTAATGGTGGGGATATTCATTAGATGGATTCGACTGTGCATTAATATCGTCCAGGGCCTTCACTTTAATTTTACAAGGAGCTTTGCTACTTAATTATGGGACCAATTAGGGAGACAAGTGAGGTGCCCCTCTCCTATTGGATAATGAGTTGGTCATCATTAATGATGGTCAACTCATTATCCAATACGAGAGGGACACCTCACTTGTCCCCCCTATTGGTCCCATATTTTGGGTCCTTAAGGAATTTTTCTTATCTACTTGAGTTCTTGTGAGGCGTGTGATCTTCCCTCTTGTGTACACGCTGCATGTAAATAACGAAGCATATGCGCGTATACACACACAGCGTATGCATGTACTGGCACTTTTTATCTGTAATAGATTTGTGGGGTTATAACAGTTAAAAGTTATTTAAAAGAAAAGAAAAAAGGATACTGTGGAGTGTGGTGGGGGGATCATTTTTATTGATGAATTTGTGAGGTTATAATCATTAATCATTAAAGTAAATAAAAATCCGAATATTGTGAAGTGCGAATCGTTTCCAAGTTACATGAATTGGTACTTACCCTAATGATCATCAGTCTTTATTAAAAGGGTGGACTTATTATACAAATATTATACAAATTAATAAACCTATAGACCAGCTAGTTAAGTTATTGGAAAAGGCTTGAACAGTTGCAACAAATCAATTAACTGAAACAATAAGCAAGATAGCTTTCACGCACCGCTGCTTCCTACTAAATAGTTTGTACTTCACTTCAAGCAATGCTAGTTGTATCTTTGCTCCTTTTAATCAATGACTCAAGGTTGAACGTGAGATTATTCTAGTGAATATGATGTCTGGAAACTAATTAAGAGGGGAATACATTTTTAGTTTTCTTTTTTTTTTATCCTTTCTGTCATGTTTTGTTTTATTATTCTGGTTTCAAGGGAGATGAGGGAGAACTTGAAAAATAAAGCAAAGGATTTTCTTATCTACTTTGGTTGTTGAAACAATATTAATAATGAGAAAATGTGAGAATAAAATAAAATAAAATCATAGACATCCGATCTGCATCTCACATATCCAAAATAAACAATGAAATCCAAGCTAAAATCTAAATGCAGTAACCCACCATGGGTGACCTAGACAGTCGGGAGGTTCCAATATGACTCCCAAGGTATTGTGTTCGATTCCAAGCTGGGTTATCCACTCTAACAAAAAAAAAAAAAACAAAAAACAAAAAACAAAAATAAATCCTAATATAAGTGTTTATTCCATAGTTTTTCTCCTTTCTATTTAGGGGTCATTCACTAAACTCTTTGGATAACAAAAATGGGAAATTTTGGATTATGGGTACTAAGCATAAATAACCAACTTAACCAAATATAAACGAAAAACAACCAAATTTACCTCAAGTACCCTCTTGAAGAATTGAACAAGAAGAGCCCAGCTAAGCAACTGAGCTCTAAGGCCAACCACCAAGCCTGGAACAAAGAAAGAGGCCGCGGCCGCAGCAGCAGCGGGCCCATAGAACAAGAGCATCCCAACTCTGCTAGAGATTTTAATCTCATTTTCTATCTTTTTGTTTTCCGAAGAATTTCCAACGTTCCAAAATTTGGAGTAGTGAAGGTGTTTCCCTCTGATTTCAGAGAGTCCGGTGTATGCAAGAGAGGTGAAGCTTACAATGGTCATGGCCGTGATGAAGAGAGAGGGAGGAGGAGGAAAGAAAAAGCTCATCAAGATTGACATCATTGGATCTTCCCCCCGATTTCTTTCTATTTTTGGATTGTTTTTTATATTAGTTTTGTTGAGGGAAGATGTACATTGAATATTAGCCTACCCCCACATCCCATCCAACCCCCAACTGCCAGAGTTTAACTACAGAAGAAATTTTTAAAATAGTCCCAAATCAAATTTTTTTTCTAAAAATCGACCCTCTTATGTTTTTATTACAGAAACAGACTCACTTTCTGGTCATGTTAGCACCGTGGCCAGAAAGTGGGTCTATTTTTTTAAACACCTTCCTAATTAGTCGGGGTTGCCAAACCCTAACTAATTTAGACCTCAGTTGCAACATGCAAATTAGTCGGGGTTGGCAGCTCTGACTAATTAGAAATGTGTTAAAAAAAATAGACCCATTTTCTGGCCACGGTGCTGCCGTGGTCAGAAAGTGAGTCTGTTTCTGTAATAAAAATGAAAGAGAGTTTATTTTAAAAAAAGAATTGGTTTGGGGCTATTTTGAAAATTTCTTCTTTTTTAACTACAATACGAGAAGAGCATGCTTCATGCCACGCAATCAAATATTATAAAGAAAATATTCAGTGGTTTTAATCCATCATGAAATCCTTGATAAATTTATGTCCTTACTAGTAGACTTCTGGCTTACTATTAGACTATTAGTATAGTGTTGCGAGGTTTCAGTGTCACATCCTTTTTCTCTCAGGGGACCGGCGCGAAGTTCCGGATTAAAAAAAAAAAAGGCTCACATCCTTTTAAATCGTAATGAATTTGGCATCACTAGATAATTTCTTCAAACTGATCCCTGTAATACGCCAATGCAAATTGCTCTATACCCTGTAAAGCAATGCGTGGGGCCTATTCGTCATCTCCAAAAAAAAAAAAAAAAAAAAAAAAAAAAAACTTCGTCTAAAAGTTCAAGAATCAAAAATTTCACTCAGAAGGATGACGCTACAATGGTCTACCCATAATTAACTCTTTTAACCATCGTAAATTCTATAAAATGAGTAAATATACACAAGAGTGTTCATAGTAAACAAGATATATCTAATACACGAGTGCGAATTAAGATAAAAATTAGATGCAGAGGCGTTAAAAAAGGGGAACCACTTTAGTCATTAGTACTCTTAACTCGTCCATTCTTTCTCTCTATTTCTCTCCTCTGTCACTCTCACTACACATCTAGTCTCCATTTTTTGAGTTATTTGCATATATAGCCCCTAAATCATGTGTATTTGGAAAAAAAATGCTATGGATATCTTAGTATTTGCAAAACTACTCATCAAATCATCAATTTTGGAAGAATATTAACCTCAAAGCAATTAATCATTTGATAAGCTCATTTATAACCACAACGTAAAAAATATTAGCAAAATCATCAAACTTGTAGCACGAAGTTGATGATTTGTTGATTTAGGAGTATTTTTTTTCATAAAGTTGGTGATTTGAG
Organism: Asparagus officinalis; assembly: GCF_001876935.1. Taxonomy (NCBI): domain Eukaryota; kingdom Viridiplantae; phylum Streptophyta; class Magnoliopsida; order Asparagales; family Asparagaceae; genus Asparagus; species Asparagus officinalis. The sequence continues at coordinate 138,113,168 of NC_033800.1, read as the reverse complement.
GGGCAATTTTGCAAATACTAAGGTTTGAATGTATTTTTGCAAATACTCATGATTCAATGGGTATATATATATATATATATATATATATATATATATGCAAATAACCCTTTTTAAATACATTTATGTCTGCATCGGCTCTAAACAACACAGTTATGTCAGCCACTAGTCTTTCTGAATCAATTATAATATCTCCAAATTGTACAAAAAGCATACCTTATTGCTCTAAAAAAAGGTAACGTTATTGTTTCGTTTCTTCAGCAATTTCAGGAAGGGGATTGCTACAGGGACGCCTTAAATAAGGGGAACCCCAATTGGGACAGGTGAGCGTGTCAGCACCTGAGGATGCGATTTACTGTTCAAGACAGTTAATCACACCCAGGGTGCTGACACCTCACCTGTCGCCATTGGGGTCCGCCTATTTGGGGTCTGCCTGGGGCATTTTTCTTTCAGGAAGCTAGGAACATATAATTTTGGAAAAAAAATTCAGGTATTTAATTTCAATGCAAGTAATAAGTCATGTAGAAAGTGGGGGGGGGGGGGGAAATCTTCAGCTTGCAACACCATAACTCACACATATTTAAGTTGCAGTTATAAATATTGAGTGGCATACAGGCACACCTTGTGCCACACCCATCAGGCCACACCCCCTCTCTCTGCTACAGTAACGCGGCCACATGAGATTATAAAATAAAATCTCAAGTGGGCCGGTTTACTGTATCCCCAAACCAAACAAACCCACGCAGAGAGAGAGGAGTGGGCTGATTGTGTGCACAAGGTGTGCCTGTATCATTTTTGATAATCTTTAATCTAAAATAAATATATTTAGCGCAGCAATTCAAAACTATCAATCTCCGAAAGTCCAGACACAAATACTTGCAACCGGCACCTACTTCGTAAAGCCAAAACCTTAAAATAAATCGATCAGTAAAAGAAATTAAAACAATACACATAATATATATAGTGTCATAGTGGGAGCTGAACGGCGAACGTGCACTTCAACAATTTCATGACCCTGCCAGAGTCAACGGCTACATCCTGCTGCAGGCCGTTCTTCAGTGGGACCCAGCGCACGGAGTCGGAGGCCAGCTGGCCTGAAGACGGCTTCTTCACGCTCGAGAAGAGCAATCAGTACTGGCGCTGTCGTTGCCGGCTCGGGTCCACACGGACGACCGTTGGCCAACCCGTTCGTCCCGGGGCCGCGGTGGGGGGAGCGGGGAGGTGGGCCCATGCTGTGTGGGGGGTGGAAGAGACCTGTTGAGGGACCGAGACGTGGAGTACGGGAAGAGGCTGAGGGAGTTCGGAAGAGAGTGGGAGTTTGCGGAGATCGAAGGGCGGAGCACGCGGTTTTTTCTCGATGGTGATCTGCGTCCCCGCGGCCGATAAACTTGTGAGGTTGATGAAGCGGTTCGTGGCGGAGAGAATCGGAGGCGAGCTTAAATCCGCGATCTTAACGCCACTGCACGCTCGCCGTTAAATCTGGACCCATGGCCAGAGTCAAGCGGTACATCCTGCTGCAGCCGTTCTTCAGTGGACCCAGCGCACGGAGTCGGAGGCCAGCTGGCCTGAAGACGGCTTCTTCAGCGCTCGAGAAGACGGCAATATCAGTACTGGCGCCTGTCGTTGCCGGTGCGGGTCACGACAGGGACGACCCGTTGGCCAACCCTGTTCGGTCGCCGGGGCCCGCGTGGGGGGAGGCGGAGGTGGGGCCCATGCTGTGGTGGGCGGGTGGAAGAGACCTGTTGAGGGACCGAGACGTGGAGTACGGGGAAGAGGCTGAGGGAGTTCGGGAAGAGAGTGGAGGTTTGCGGAGATCGAAGGGCGGAGCGGGCCGGTTTTTTCTCGATGGATTCTGCGGGCCCCGGCGGCCGATAAACTTGTGAGTTTCCTCCGGCCGACTCGCCGGAGATGAAGACGTTGTTCAAGTCCGCGCCGGAGAGGAACGGGTCGGATTCGGATCGGATCCAGTTGACTGCGTTTACCTGCTGATATGCATTAGTAACTTCAAAATTATTCGTATAGACGCGTGTAATTAAAACAGAATTGACTTTAAAAACCTATTGTTTCACAACATTTACACTTAAATATCCTAAGTTATAAAAAACAACATAAAAATACTTTAAGTTGTCAATCGTTAGAATATTGTAAATAACATTTAAAAAAAAAACTGTTATGACAATAGATGCGTGCAATTACAACAGACTAATTTAAAGTATCAGATACTTAATTAGAGTATAACTATTATAAACATAGATTATCCGTATAGATGCGTGAAAGAACATTAAAAACTGATCATTATTTCTATTATAAATATTGATCTACAATATAATTTACTAGATTTCAAGCAAAGAAAATGATCGACCATAACAATAACTAGAAACAATTCAATTTAATCTCATAAAAAAAATGGATTTCTTTTTCATGGAAATTACTTTAGAAATTGAGTTATTACACAAAAGTTGTCTTTCGTTTTCAATTTATACGCAAAACAACTTTAAATTAAGTTTTTGTTCCAAATAATTAACCACCTAATAGTCAAAATTTCACTGAAAAAACTAAAAGTAAGCTTTAAAGATGCACGTTTAAGATACGTGGTTTGTATCCTAGCTAGATCTAAATATTAACAAACTGAGCCACCTGTCTTGAGTACGAATTTTAACAATATTTTTGGACTTTCGGTGAATTTTTTGACTAATAGGTTGTTGATGTATGAATTAAATTTAAAAGTGAAGACGATCATTACCGCGTCGTGGATGGCGGCGGGCAGCCGGCTCTCAGGCGCGAGGCGGTAGTCGGGGGCGACAACAAGCGCGTGGTCGGTGCGAGGCGGAGGCAGACGTTATGAAAGACTGGCCAGGCGAAGGAGCCGATATACAGAACCCGCCTCCGTGGAAGTAGAACAGGGACGGGAGTTTGCCCCGGTGGGGCCGCCGCGGGGCTTGAGAGGCGGAGGGTGAGACCGTGGGTGGGGTCGAACTCGGTGTCCTTAAAGATGATGTTTGGGTAGTGACCGTCGAGCGCGGGGCCGAGGAGGAGTGGGGTCTGGGAGCGGAGGACGGTGCCGTCGCTGAGGAGCTGGAGAACCCCGCGGCAGTCCTCGATCACGTGAGGGGCACGCGTGGAGTGGGAGGAGGAGGACATGGGTTTGTTTTTTGGGCTGGATATTAATTTTTGGGCTGTTGGTGGACTGGACCTTTCAAGTTTCAAGTAACGACAGTTTATATTGAAGATAAATGGGCAGCCGGCTGCCGGCGGTATTGACGCAAGCAGTGACGGAGTCTAACTCTCTGCAACAGTACAAAACCGAGCTTTAGTTAATTATTAGCAATAGGGTTTCTTTGCGAATTTGGATATCCATATTGGATTCGGATTCTCTCCATTGCTAAAATGTAGTGAAGAGACGGATCCTTTTTTTGGCTTATCTATTAAGTAATTCAAGGTTAATTATGATTTGCTTCCTTGGGTATAAATTAAATAGAAATGATTGCGATGCATGAGGATATAATAATCAGTTGATGTGTATTACAGTTGGTCATCACCGTTCATTAAGCAATCAAAATTAAGCTTCTATTGAAACTAGTAGTCTCTCCACTAGTTTTTAGTAGCGGAGAGGATCCAAATACACTTTAGTTCCTCCAATCTTCTATAATTTAGTGGGTAATTTATACTTTAAGTTTCAGCATTTTGTAGGGATTTTCCCCATAAATTTCAAAATTTTTAGACGGTGATTTGTAGCTTTCGTATTTGTAGAACGCTCTTTGTAATTTTTGATTTTTCAAGAACTGTTTGTTATCTTTGAATTTCTTAAGTATAAGCATCCATTGTTTCGAAATTTGGAGGTTGAATGCCAAAAACTTTTAAACTTTAGTCCGATTCGTGTTGCAACTCGAACTACGACCAAATCCTTTATAAAACCCGAAGGGGGGTTAGTCACTTAGAACTTAAAATTAGAACTGGGATAATCTGTGGCATAAAATTTTAAGGTGTTAGTCACATAGAACTAAACCTAGAACAAAATTTTAAGGTGTTAGTCACATAGAACTACAACTAGAATAAAATTTTACAGTGTTAGTCAATTAGAACTTTAACAAAACTAGAATTAGGATAATGATACAAAATTATCCCATTTTTTTTATTTTTCTATACAAAAATGAGAGTTCTAGTCTCTCAAATTATTCCAAGTTTTAGCTTGGAACTAGGTGGTAAAAAACTAGAACTCATATTTATTGTTTATTTTTTCTTTTTCTTTTTTTTCTTTACTTATTTCCTATTATGGTTATCACCATCATTAGACCATCATCATAATAATAATTGTCAATATCTTATAGTCTAACCAAAAGTTATTTAATAGTAAAGAACATTCTTGTAAGCAATTATCAATCAATAATAGTAAGTTTAAAATACATATATAGTATTTATATCTTCAAAATGCATAAATATATACTTCATGATTATAAAAATTTATCCCACGTTATTTTATCAAAATATCCCGCTTCACAAAATTATTCCTAGTTATCCAACTAAAATATCCCACTAGCGAAACATTATTCCACTTTAACAATTATCCCATTTTGCATGAAAATGTCCCAATTGACTAACACCCCCGAAGGAAAGTCCAAAAAACAATGTTGTCCCAATACGAACATTAGTGTACAACTGTATTTGCAAAATGAGGCTGGCTTCGCTGCTTCGATATTGATTTATTCTTTTTTAGGGAAAATCATCTTTTAACCCAAAGTTTTACCCCAACTTATTTAAAACCCACTCACTTTTCAAAACATCAATAAACCCATTATATCACATCCCACTTATTTTTAAACCCAAATGTACAATACACCCATTATTTGTACTGTATTTATCCAAAACCTTAAAAAATCCTAAATTACCGTTCACCCCCAAACTGATCTCTCCCTCTCTCCTCCTCGTCCATCTGAGCTCAGAGCTCTCTTCTTCCTTCCTCTTCTCCTTCAACCACTATCACCAACCTCCTCCTCTTCCCTCCCTTCACTTCCCCTCCTCCCTCAAGCCTATCAACCTCTGCATCCACCGCCCCTATCTCCCCTCGCCGCCACGTCACCCACCACCGTCGACCTTGAAGTAGATGAATAGCCCACCAATGATTTTGACATTGACTCCCTGCAGTTCGCCCATCAACCTGAAGCACTTGTCGTTGCCGCCAGTGGACGGAGCTTGAGGAGCACCCGGAGTAATGGCGGAGGTCGAAGATCGCCTGGCTTTGTAAGGAGTTGCTTTCGCATAAGCCGGCGACGATGGTGAGGATCCTTGGCACTCAAAGGAAGTGGGTTCGGCAGGAGGAGGTGGGTTATGTTGTTCTCCATTGCAAGTCAGGTTAGTTCAATTCTTTGCCCACCACCTGTTCGTTGAATTTACGCTTAGTGTTCTCTCTTGTCAATATTTGATTTTGATGATTTTCTAGGTATGTTTTTATGAACTAGTTGAGAAGAGTTAGAACATGATGTATTCATTGAAGATCTACCACCAATCTTATGCATGAAGAATCACGGTTCCTTTCGAAGGAAACCCATGGAGATGTTTATTATGTTGCAACACAAGAGCCTTGACAAGCTTGCTGATGCAGCTAAAGTAATTAGGGGAAACAACACTAAAGAAAGTGAAATGATATTTGGAACATTATCTGTATTGAAGATGTCTTCTTTTTTAATATTATGTTAGTATGTATACTTATAACATAAGTATGCATGTGTACTGAGGATATATGAGTATTCAGATTAATATGATTCATCATATATCATATATTTTTATTTTGGAAGCATGTTATAAGGCCACCAGTGGTTATATGTCTATGAAATGTGTTTCAGATCTTGGATTTTATATCAAATGTGTACATTCATAGCTCATGGTATTGTTCTATTCCAAAACTAATGCTATGTGATAATTTTGTGATATTTGGTTGATGCACAACATTTATATATGTCTCATGTGTATGAGTTTCAGCGATATTAGATGTCATGTTTTATGTATAAGAGTTGACGTTGTTACATAGAAAAAGAGCTATATTATATTCGTCTACGTTATGTGTCGCCTGACCAATTATTCACCTCGACGAGGGGTCCTCACTCAATTTTTAAGCTTTTGGCAAAGTATAACACTTTATGGGAAAGTATAGCAGCTTATTGTTAAAGTATAGAGCTATATGAAAAAGTATAGCACTTTATGACAATAGTATAGCACTTCATTGCTAAAGTATATCACTTTATTCTCTCTGGAAATTCTGCAACTTAGTTGTCTAAAACCAAATCAGTTTTTTTCACAACAATGTAAACACTCGATGACCTATGTTATGTATTTATTGACCAATTGTTTATTGACCAATCATCCACCGGGGGGGGGGGTCCTCGCGCAATTTTGAAGCTTTTGGCAAAGTATAGCACTTAATGGGAAAGTATAGCATCTTATGGCCAAAGTATAGCACTATATGGTAAAGTATAGCACTTTATTGGTAAAGTATAGCACCTTATTGGCAAAGTATAGCACCTTATGCTCTCTGAAAATTCTGCATCTTAAGTTGTCTAAAACCAAATCAGTTTTTTTCACCGCAACGCAAACACTCGATGACTTACGTTACGTGTTTATTGACCAATCATCCACTGTGACGGGGGGTCCTCGCACAATTTTGAAGGTTTTGACAAAGTATAGCACTTTATGGGAAAGTATAGCACCTTATGGCCAAAGTATAGAACTATATAGCAAAGTATAGCACTTTATTGGTAAAGTATAGCATCTTATTATCAAAGTATAGCACCTTATGCTCTCTGAAAATTCTGCACCTTAAGTTGTCTAAAACCAAATCAGTTTTTTCACCGCAACGCAAACACTCGATGATCTACGTTACGTGTTTATTGACCAATCATTCACCGCGACGGGGGGTCCTCGTGCAATTTTGAAGGTTTTGGCAAAGTATAGCACTTTATGGGAAAATATAGCATCTTATGACCAAAGTATAGCACTATATGGTAAATTATAGCACTTTATTGGTAAAGTATAGCACCTTATTAGCAAAGTATAGCACCTTATGCTCTCTAAAACCAAATCTGTTTTTTTCACCGCAACATTATCACCTTATGCTCTCTATAACCAAATCAGTTTTTTTCACCGCAACACAAACACTCGGTGACCTACGTTACGTGTTTATTGACCAATCATCCACCACGACGGGGGTCCTCACGCAATTTTGAAGCTTTTGACAAAGTATAGCACTTTATGGGAAAATATAGCACCTTATGGCCAAAGTATAGTACTATATGGCAAAGTATAGCACATTATTAGCAAAGTATAGTACATTATTGGCAAAGTATAACACATTATGCTCTCTGGAAATTCTGCATCTTAAGTTATCTAAAACCAAATCAGTGTTTATCACCGTAACGCAAACACTCGATGACCTGCGTTACATGTTTATTGATCAACCATCCACCGCGACGGGGGTCCTCGCGTAATTTTGAAGGTTTTGGCAAAGTATAGCATTTTATGGGAAAGTATAGCATCTCATGGCTAAAGTATAGCACTATATGGCAAAATATAGCACTATATGGCAAAGTATAGCACTTTATTGGTAAAGTATAGTACCTTATTGGCAAAGTATAACATTTTATGCTCTCTGAAAATTAGCAAAGTATAGCACCTTATACTTTACCATATAGTGTTATACTTTGGCCATAAGGTGCTATACTTTTCCATAAAGTGTTTTACTTTGCCAAAACCTTCAAAATTGCGCGAGGACCCCCCATCACGGTGGATGATTGGTCAATAAACACGTAACGTAGGTCATCGAGTATTTGCGTTGCGGTGAAAAAAATGATTTGGTTTTAGACAACTTAAGGTGCAAAATTTTCAGAGAACATAAGGTGTTATACTTTGCTAATAAGGTGCTATACTTTGTCAATAAAGTGCTATACTTTGCCATGTAGTGTTATACTTTGGACATAAGATGCTATACTTTCCTATAAAGTGCTATACTTTTTCAAAACCTTCAAAATTACGCTAGGAGCCCCCGTCATGATGGATGATTGGTCAATAAACACGTAACGTAGGTCATCGAGTGTTTGCGTTGTGGTGAAAAAAACTGATTTGGTTTTAGAGAGCATAAGTTGCTAGAATTTTCAGAGAGTATAAGGTTCTATACTTTGCCAATAAGGTGCTATACTTTGCCAATAAAGTGCTATACTTTGCTATATATTGCTATACTTTGGCTATAAGGTGCTATACTTTCCCATAAAGTGCTATACTTTGTCAAAACCTTCAAAATTGCGCGAGGACCCCCGTCGCGGTGGATGATTGGTCAATAAACACGTAACGTAGGTCATCGAGTGTTTGCGTTGCGGTGAAAAAAACTAATTTTGTTTTAGACAATTAAGGTGCAGAATTTACAGAGAGCATAAGGTGCTATATTTTGCCAATAAGGTGCTATACTTGCCAATAAAGTGCTGTACTTTGCCATATAGTGTTATACTTTGGCCATAAGGTGCTATACTTTCCCATAAAGTGCTATACTTTGCCAAAAGCTTCAAAATTGTGCGAGGACCCCCCGTCGCGGTGGATGATTGGTCAATAAATACATAACATAGGTCATCGAGTGTTTACATTGTTGTGAAAAAACTGATTTGGTTTTAGACAACTAAGTTGCAGAATTTCCAGAGAGAATAAAGTGTTATACTATTGACATAAAGTGCTTTACTTTTTCATATAGTGCTATACTTTAACAATAAGCTGCTATACTTTTTCATAAAGTGTTATACTTTTCCAAAAGCTTAAAAATTGAGCGAGGACCCCTCGTCGAGGTAGATAATTGGTCAGATGACACATAACGTAGACGAATATAATATAGCTCTTTTTCTATGTAACAACGTCAACTCTTATACATAAAACATGACATCTAATATTGCTGAAACTCATACACATGAGACATATATAAATTTTGTGCATCAACCAAATATCACAAAATTATCACATAGCATTAGTTTTGGAATAGAACAATACCATGAGCTATGAATGTACACATTTGATATAAAATCCAAGATCTGAAACACATTGCATAGACATATAACCACTGGTGGCCTTATAACATGCTTCCAAAATAAAAATATATGATATATGATGAATCATATTAATCTGAATACTCATATATCCTCAGTACACATGCATACTTATGTTATAAGTATACATACTAACATAATATTAAAAAAGAAGACATCTTCAATACAGATAATGTTCCAAATATCATTTCACTTTCTTTAGTGTTGTTTCCCCTAATTACTTTAGCTGCATCAGCAAGCTTGTCAAGGCTCTTGTGTTGCAACATAATAAACATCTCCATGGGTTTCCTTCGAAAGGAACCGTGATTCTTCATGCATAAGATTGGTGGTAGATCTTCAATGAATACATCATGTTCTAACTCTTCTCAACTAGTTCATAAAAACATACCTAGAAAATCATCAAAATTAAATATTGACAAGAGAGAACACTAAGCGTAAATTCAATAAACAGGTGGTAGGCAAAGAGTTGAACTAACCTGACTTGCAATGGAGAACAACATAACCCACCTCCTCCTGCCGAGCCCACTTCCTTTGAGCGCCAAGGATCCTCACCATCGTCGCCGGCTTATGCGAAAGAAACTTCTTACAAAACCAGGCGATCTTCGACCTCCGCCATTACTCCGGGTGCTCCTCAAGCTCCGTCCACTGGCGACAACGACAAGTACTTCAGGTTGATGGGCGAACTACATGGAGTCAATGTCGAAATCATTGGTGGGCTATTCATCTGCTTCAAGGTCGACGGTGGTGGGTGACGTGGCGTCAATGTCGAAATCATTGGTGGGCTATTCATCTGCTTCAAGGTCGACGGTGGTGGGTGACGTGGCGGCAAGGGGAGATAGGGGCGGTGGATGTAGAGGTTGATGGGCCTGAGGGAGGAGGGGAAGTGAAGGGAGGGAAGAGGAGGAGGTTGGTGGTAGTGATTGAAGGAGAAGAGGAAGAAGAGAGCTCTGAGCTCAGATGGAGGAGGAGGAGAGAGGGAGAGATCAGTTTGAGGATGAAGGGTAGTTTAGGATTTTTTAAATTTTTGGATAAATACAGTACAAATAATGGGTGTATTGTACATTTGGTTTAAAAATAAGTGGGAAGTGATATAATGGGTCTATTGATGTTTTGAAAAGTGAATGGTTTTTAAATAAGTTGGGGTAAAACTTTGGGTTAAAAGAGGATTTTTCCTTCTTTTTATTCATCAAGAAAAGGATATTACTGTAAATTAACATAGTTCTCCCCTCTCTCCTACATCTTTAGCCTTTCTTTACCCAGCTGAAAACATCAAGTAAACCCGAAACATATAAACTCTATTATCTTAGAATCGGATTCGGATCCTCTCCACTACAAAAAAATAATAGTGGAGGGACCACTACATAATCACAGCCATTGATTATCTAGTTGATGGTTATGATTTTTTCTTTTAATACAAATTAGGAATGAGTACAATACACGGGGGTATGGTAAGTGTTAGATTTAGATTGTATCATAACCGCCTACTAAATAATCAACGCTTGAGATTAAAAGTAGTGGTCTCTCCACTACTTTTTTGTAGTGGAGAGGATCCAAATCCCTTAGAATCGTCAGCCCTAAAACCTACAGACCTAGTTAATTTCCTTGTGCTCATGAAAGGGGATCATATTCCTCAGCTATTCTTGTTTTGTTCAAGACATAAAACTTTCATTAGAGATGGCTTACCCCAAGTTCAATTATATATATTGATATTGGCTGATTGGTGATAATGGGGAAGGAATTGAGAGCTATGAATCATCAAAAATATTTATTATGTGATTTGCTTTGGTAGACCATAAATTGAAAGTGATGAACCATCAAAATATTTTACTTTTAGCAATAATCTGGGTCAATTCTCAAATATATAGATGGTTAATTTGCCGGCACCCGCAAGAAGAAGGGAAATGATTGGGGCACACCCCCAACCACAACTCCAACCACACCTTCTCTATCTTTTGCTACAATACACTGGGTCTCACATGAGATTTTAAAATTTTAAAATCTCATATGGGACCCGGTACACTGTAACAAAAAAGAGAGAGTGTGTGGTTGGAGTTGTGGTTGAGGGTGTGCCCCTAGTACCACTCGAAGAAGAAAGAGAAAACATGACTAAATTAATTCAAGTTCAATAATTACGAAAGAAGCGCACTCGAAATTCAGTTGCAGCAGTTCTTTACGGGGAATCGGAGAGCATAAAATGAGGAGTTTAGTTACAATTTAATGCCATCGATACTCCAAAACACCCAAGCTAGCTGTTGGCTAGTAAAATTGCTAAATCCCAAAACCAAGATCAAATGAAAGCGATTACAGCAATACAGACCCACCAACTGTTTCATACTTGACGCTAACCGAACAACTCTGGTTCAATTTTAAGATTTCGGCGCGAGCAGTGAACGAAGAATTACATTAAGCAAGCTAGAACCCAGGATCGACATCTCCACCTCAAACACTTAATTAAGACTCCACTCCGATTCTCCCTCCCGTGAACCTCTTAATAACCCTCACGAGCTCATCTGCGGCTGTGGCCTCTCTTCTCTCCGTTTGGCAGTGCCAGCCTCCACTACCAATCACTCCGCTTGGGATTCAAAAGCATGTACTACTGGACAGCTGGCCTACTATATATTCTGTATGCCGAGTCCCTCCGGAAAAAGGCAGCCGGATGACATAGCCTCTGATTCGGAGGGCAGCTTCAAGGCGAGGTGATGGGCTACATTGTTGCTGGTGGAGTTGCCGGAGATGAAGATGTTGTTGAAGTCCGTGTCGGAGGGGAACGATTCTGATGGGGGTTGAATCTAGTTGACTACGGTCAAGATGAGGTGATGTGACATAAAATAAGATGTAGCTTAAGAATACCATGACAGGGGTGGATCCAGGATTTTAGTTCTAGGGGGGGCGTACAAAAGATAGATAAAAATTTTTCTTAATGTAATTTTATTCACAAGAGATATACCACAACCCAAATAAAACGAGTAGAATAGCCAACATCAATATCTCCAAAATATTTTAAAAGAGGAAGACAAATATTATATAGAAAATAGTCAAATAAGCATCATCTATTTTTTTATAACTAAAATTTCTCTAACTAAAAGGAATTCGACGTTTCTTAAAATTTTCAAAGTCTTCAATGATAGCATCAATGCTCAGACTTTTAGCAATTTCTCTTTCAATAAACACCATTAATGCGTCGGAGAGGAAAGCATCCTCCATTTTGCTTCGAAGCCTAGTCTTGACGATATTCATAGCTGCGAATGATCGTTCTGCAGTAGCAGTAGAAACTGGAAGAGTAAGCCCAAGTACGATCACTCTAAAAATGAGATCGTATGTAGCAGATTTATTAGTCTTTACCAACCATTGACACAACTCAGAAATGGTTGAAAGAGTTTTGAAGTTTGATCCTTTGACTATATTATGCTCATAATGTTTCAGTTACATCTTCAAACTCTCTTTTTCTTCACTTGTAAAATCTTGTGCATTAAACTTTCCAACCAATTTGCATATATCTTGTATTCTCAAAGCCTCAGATGCATTTTGAGGATTTAAGGCAGAACTAAGCATGAGCAATTCTGTCGCATCTTCACTAAAACGCACATTAATTTCTTGCATTTGTGAATCGATCGCATCATAAAAAAAATCTACTCGATAATGATGCCCAATGGTGATGTCTTGATGACCACGAGCTCGACGTCGTCTATCAACATACTGAGCACTAAAATCAGGAATATTAATGTTACGAGCCACACAAAAAGACTTTACTCTTTCAAGTAAGTTATCCCACTTGTCATCCCTTAACTCTTGTAGTAATCTTTTTGTAGATGACACAAGCTCCATTGCATTCAAAATGTCTTAAGACTTCCTTTGTAAAGTCTGGCAAAGAAAATTTGTGATCCCCATAATCTCACTCATTAGATGTAAGATAAATACAAAATCAAACGAAGTCATTTCATCATAAACAGATGTTGCATCGGCTCGTTGGGAAGGAAGCCCATCCTCCATAACTTTGAGCAACACCGTACATGCTGCACTGAACATCCTGACCAAACTTGATAATGATCTGAAATGAGAACTCCAACGCGTATCAACAGCTTATTGTAAAATGCTGATTTGATTAAGTCCATGCCCTGTCTCGAGTTCATTAATAGAAATCAAATGGGCAATGTCATCCGCGTGAGCTTTCTTCAATTCATCATTACGCTTGCAAGAAGCACCAAAACATATTAACTATAGAAATTAATTTATCAAAAAACATATGAATATGAGTCAGATTTTTTGCTGCCGCAACAAGAGCCAACTATAGCCGATGAGCAAAGCAATGAACATAGTAAGCAGTCTTACAATCTTTCATAATCAAAGCTTACAATCCATTGAATTCACCCCTCATATTACTGGCCCCATCGTAACCTTGACCTCTAATATTTTGAACATCAAAATTGTAATGAGCCAAAGCAAAATATATGGTGTTCTTTAAAGTCAAAGCTGCAGTATCAGAAACATGAACAAGCCCAAAAAACGTTCTTGAATGAATCCGTTAGTGTCCACAAACCGCAACACAATAGACATTTGCTCTTTTTTTGACTCATCACGGGCTTCATCAACAATAATGCAATACTTGGCAACTCCAATTTCTTCACGAATTGCATTTTTCAATCTCACTGAAACACATGAAGTATTTGTTTTTGAATATCATGACTTGTATATTTGGTATTTTTGGGAGCTTTCGCAATTGCCTTTGAAAGTTCGTCATTCTCCATGGCCAGCACATCCAAAAATTCAAGAAAATTGTCACGATTGGACGAACTAGATTTCTTATCGTGGCCTCTAAACGGAATCCCTTGGAGTGCAAGCAATCGCACCACAAGTATGTGAGCTCTTAACCGAAGACGATTTGTTGCAACTTGTTTAGCATTGAAGTTGTTGAATCGCCTTGATATATGCTGCGGTTGGTTCATCAAATCCTCACATGCTTTTTCAGCATTACGATGGAGTGAAGATACATTATCTTTTCCTATTTCAATGAAACCCCCTTTATTAATCCCTTAAGAATAACCCCATTTATTAATAAACCCCCTTAAGAATAACCATTCGCTAAATACCTCTCCATAAATTTTCAATTTCAATGAAACCCCTTTATTAATCTTGTTGCTGCTCATGGTAATGTATTTACTATTAATATATACATAAAACCCCCTCAAATAATTAATATTCACAAATTAATTTTTTCCCCCAAATTAGGAATAGAGCATCCTAATTTCCCTCCCCCCCAAAATTTTTTTTTTGAGGGGGCTTGAGAAATAGAGCACCCTAATTTTTCCCCCAAATTTTGGGGGGCCGTGGCCCCCCTGGACTGTATGTAGATCCTCCCCTGTACCATGGGCATGATCTATGTATGTATGTATGTATGTATACATATATAGAAAAGCTCCTATAAACTTAAGTTTATAGAAGGCTTTGCCCACCAACATTTGTGACCCTTAGATCTAGCTAATGGATGAGATCAAGATGAGGTGAAGTGACATAAAATAACTGTGAAAAGGGTAATTTTGTTAATAGAAGTACAAAAAAGCAAGTATCAAAGGGCAATTTCTCCTCATTTGCAACAGAGAATTTTGGTTATAAGGTTATTCACCCTTCCTTTAAGAAGTGCGTTGAAACTTTCACTTCTTTGAGTTGTCGACATGAAAGCACAAAATATTTTTTTAAAATATGCCGGCACCCAATTTTCTCGATTCCGATACAAGTGGTGTACATGTGCGTTATCTCCAACCCCATATTTCTCTATCATCAAATTCCAAACTTGATTCAAAGTCCTCAACTGTTAGGCTTAAATTAATGCAACATATAATGCCATCTTGAAACTTCTCCTTAGTGCCAAATAAAACCCCAAGATGCTCACATGCTTTTCGTAGAATATGCCACTTACATAATCAGTGAACCATATTTCGAAGGATCTCTTTTATTGTTTTCCTCATTGCCGGGTCTTGATCCATTAGTATACACTTAGGATGCTTACCGAACATCGCATTAAGCCATGTACAGAACACCCACATAAAGGAGTTGGTAGTCTCATCTCTAATTGAAGTACAACCAAATAGAATAGTTTGAGAATGATGATTTACCCCCATTGGATAGTGCAAACTGCATGTTGTACTTGTTTGTACAATATGTTGTATCAAAAGTGACTACATCTCCAAAATGTTGGTAAGCCGTCATTGATCTCCCGTCAACCCAAAGTATGTTCTTTGCACAATTATTACTATCAATTTGGACGACATAAAAGAACGTGGGATTTTCGGCTTGTAATTGTTGAGTATGATTTAGAGTTGTGGAGACATCAATATCAAAAAAGGAACTTCGTTAGTGCTTTGCAAAGTTACTTAGGTCCTTTCTTGTAAATGATACATTACAAACCCCTCCATGTTGAGATGCGATAAAATCCATGATATGTTTTGCGGATATATTTTGTTCATGCATGGTTCTTATTAAATGAGCTTCTTCGTCTCCAATCTTTCATTGACATCAATAGAAATGAGATTTTGAAGGGCTTGATAG
Organism: Asparagus officinalis; assembly: GCF_001876935.1. Taxonomy (NCBI): domain Eukaryota; kingdom Viridiplantae; phylum Streptophyta; class Magnoliopsida; order Asparagales; family Asparagaceae; genus Asparagus; species Asparagus officinalis. The sequence continues at coordinate 138,097,554 of NC_033800.1, read as the reverse complement.
AAAGTCAATATTGTTTTGTCCTTTCACAAATCATGATACAACCCAATTTCCTTCATCATCCAACATCACACGCATGCTTGCTTTGCAACCGGATCACATGCTAGAAAACTCCTTGTTTGGGTCAAAAATCACTGTTTTCATTGTGATTGAATCTATTACAACTTTAATCGTTTACAATAAACTCAAATAAAAAGTTGATCTTTTTATAAGATATCCTTATACAATGAAAATACAAAAGATACGACTCTTGTCAAACAACGCAACAGACGTTTATCACCCGCTGTTTACGTGGGAACTTTACATGTGCCGGGGACGTTAATATCCGTGGACCGCCACAGATCAAATCCGGTTGACAGATTAAGTTGATCAAAGCTCTTACTTCACGAAGGAAGTAATCGCTGCAGCGATGATCCCGACCAAGCGAGATCACGACTTTTCTCGAGATTTAAGACTAAGCTTAAATCCGGAGGAATATGGGATGTGTCTCGGATCTCTCGAACTCCACTCTTTATGCACAGGAGATCGCCAAGATCTGCTTACCCCTGCTATAAATTCGTGGCTCCACTCTCTAATTCGGCTGTGTTTCGCCCTCTTGATGCCCTCTCCGGAGAAATGAGCACCCGAGCTCGTATTTATAAGCTTCGGAAGCGAGTATTTGGATAAGAACGAGGGATTCCTCCTTATCTTCAGTTAAGAACTGATTAACCATAGTATCAGATCAGTTGGGGCGCTCAGGAACTAACAAATCCCGAGAGAATCCGTGAAAACCAAAAAATCACACTTTTAGATCAAATCTGGCCAAAGCGTCACCCGGTGGCTCGGCCTTGGCCGGGCCACCAAATGTGGCTCGGC